>NC_140941.1:33064870-33204870 GCF_014529385.1 Adiantum capillus-veneris
AAAAGACATGCAAGAGCAAAATACTAAGTTCGGGGTGGATGCTTGATATCAAGAAATGGTTTGGAAGATGGGATGCATGTCACTTGGTCAAGGATGCGTCGATCGACTCCCAAGTTAATGAGGCCTTCTTACAACGCCAATGTATCACGGCTTGGGAGAAATCAGGAGGTTCTCGCTTCAACCATTACACCACACACGTTGCCCCAAACTACAAATCTCTCTTCTTCTCCGAACGAGGTAACCGAACCCATTCCTACATCCTTGACCTTGGAACAAAACCCCATGTAAAACATATCATGCACATTCCAAGTGGTGAAAAAAAATATCATTTAAGATATAGCCTTATAGGTTGGACAAGTGGTGGACCTTAACACCAAGATATTCTTAATGTAATGACATAGAGTGGAAAATTGGTGAATCTTGAGACCAAACCATGATACTAACAATAATATCTTGGACAAGTGGTGGACCTTGAAAGTAATCCCCCCATCTACGAAATATCGTGGGTTTAAGGTATTTTGATGGAGCCTAGCATCTTGGAGACATGCTGCAGCTTGCTTCTCTTCATGTTTCAATGGAGCCTATCTTGGACAAATGGTGGAGCATCCTTCTCTCCATGTTTCAATGGACCCTAGCTTGGACAAGTGGTGGAACTTTGCTTCTATCTATGATTCAAGTGGTGGACCTTGGAACCAAACCCCCATGTAAAACCTATCATGCTCACTCCAAGTGGTGAGAAAGAATAACCTTTAAGATATAGCCTTATAGGTTGGACAAGTGGTGGACCTTAACACCCAAATATTCTTAATGTAATGACATAGAGTGAAAAAGAAGTGAATCTTGAGACAAAACCACTCATTCTACTAGCGATAATAGCTTGGACAATTGGTCGACCTTGAACGTAAACCCCCCATGTTTCAATAGACTTAGCTTCAACAAATGGTGGAGCATCGTTCTCTCCATGTTTCAATGGAGCCTAGCTTATACAAGTGGTGGACCTTTGTTTCTCTCTATGTTTCAATAGAGTTAGCTTGGACAAGTGGTGGACCTTGGAACCAAACCCCCCTGTAAAACCTATCATGGTCACTCCAAGTGGTGAGAAAGAATAACCTTAATGATATATCCTTATAGGTTGGACAAGTGGTGGACCTTAACATCCAGATATTCCTAATATAATGGCATAGAGTTGAAAAGTGGTGAATCTTGAGACCAAACCACTCAGGCTACTACCAATAATAGCTTGGACAAGTGTTGGACCTTGAATGTAAACCCCTCATCTACGACATATCGTGGGTTTAATGTTTTTAGATGGAGCCTAGCATCTTGGAGACATGGCGCAGATTGCTTCTCGTCATGTTTCAATGGAGCCTATCTTGGACAAATGGTGGAGCATCCTTCTCTCCATGTTTCAATGGAGCCTATCTTGGACAAGTGGTGGACCTTTGCTTCTCTCTCCGTTTCAATAGAGTTAGCTTGGACAAGTGGTGGACCTTGGAACCAAATCCCCATGTAAAACTTATCATGGTCACTCCAAGTGGTAAGAAAGAATAACCTTTAAGATATAGACTTATAGGTTGGACAAGTGGTGGACCTTAACACCCACATATTCTTAATATAATGACATAGAGTGTAAAAGTGGGGAATCTTGATACAAAACCACTCATGCTACTAGCGATAATAGCTTGGACTAGTAGTGGCCCTTTTATGTAAACCCCCCATGTACAAAATATCGTGGGTTTAAGGTATTTCGATGAAGCCTAGCATCTTGGAGACATGGTGCAGCTTGCTTCTCTTCATGTTTCAATGGAGTCTATCTTGGAAAAATACTGGAGCATCCTTCTCTCCATGTTTCAATGGACCCTAGCTTGGGCAAGTGGTGGACATTTGCTTTTCTCTATGATTCAATAGAGTTAGCTTGGAAAAGTGGTGGACCTTGGAACCAAACCCCTATGTAAAACCTATCATGGTCACATCAAGTGGTGAGAAATAATAACCTTTAAGATATAGCCTTATAGGTTGGACAAGTGGTGGACCTTAACACCCAAATATTCTTAATATAATGACATAGAGTGAAAAAGTGATGAATCTTGAGATAAAACCACTCATTCTAGTAGCGCTAATAGCTTCGACAAGTGGTGGACCTTGAACGTAAACCCCCCATGTTTCAATAGACTTAGCTTCGACAAATGGTGGAGCATCGTTCTCTCCATGTTTCAATGGAGACTAGCTTGGACAAGTGGTGGACCTTGGAACCAAACCCCCATGTAAAACCTATCATGGTCACTCCAAGTGGGAAGACAAAATAAACTTTAAGATGTAGCCTTATAGGTTGAACAAGTGGTGGACCTTAACACCCACATATTCTTAATAATAGTGGTGAATCATAGGACCAAACCACTCACGCTACTAGCAATAATAGCTTAGACAAGTGGTGGACCTTGAATGTAAACCCCTCATCTACGAAATATCGTGGGTTTAATGTATTTCGATGGAGCCTAGCATCTTGGAGACATGGTGCAGCTTGCTTCTCATCATGTTTCAATGGAGCCTATCTTGGACAAATGGTGGAGAATCCTTCTCTCCATGTTTCAATGGACCCTAGCTTGGACAAGTGGTGGACCTTTGCCTCTTTCTATCTCTCAATAGAGTTAGCTTGCAAAAGTGGTGGACCTTGAAACCAAACCCCCATGTTAAACCTATCATGGTCACTCCAAGTGGTAAGAAAGAATAACCTTTAAGATATAGCTTTATAGGTTGGACAAGTGGTGGAGCTTAACACCCAAATATGCTTAATATAATGACATAGAGTGACAAAGTGGTGAATCTTGAGACAAAACCACTCATGCTACTAGCGATAATAGCTTGGACAAGAGGTGGACCTTCAACGTAAACCCCCTATGTTTCAATAGACTTAGCTTCAACAAATGGTGGAGCATCCTTCTCTCCATGTTTCAATGGAGCCTAGCTTGGACAAGTGGTGGACCTTTGTTTCTCTCTATGTTTCAATAGAGTTAGCTTGGACAAGTGGTGGACCTTGGAACCAAACCCCCATGTAAAAACTATCATGGTCACTCCAAGTGGTGAGAAAGAATAACCTTAATGATATATCCTTATAGGTTGGACAATTGGTGGACCTTAACACCCAGATATTCCTAATATAATGCAATAGAGTGGAAAAGTGGTGAATCTTGAGAGCAAACCACTCATGCTACTAGCGATAATAGGTTGGACAAGTGGTGGACCTTGAATTTAAACCCCCCATCTATGAAATATCGTGGGTTAGCATCTTGGCGACATGGTGCACCTTGCTTCTCTTCATGTTTCAATGGAGCCTATCTTGGACAAATGGTGGAGCATCCTTCTCTCCATGTTTCAATGGACCCTAGCTTGGACAAGTGGTGGACCTTTGCTTCTCTCTATGTTTCAATAGAGTTAGCTTGGAAAAGTGGTGGACCTTGGAACCAAACCCCCATGTAAAACCTATCTTGGTCACTCCAAGTGGTAAGAAAGAATAACCTTTAAGATGTAGCCTTATAGGTTGGACAAGTGGAGGACCTTAACAACCACATATTCTAACTAAAAGTGGTGAATCTTGAGACCAATCCACTCAGGCTACTAGCAATAATAGCTTGGACAAGTGGTGGACCTTGAATGTAAACCCCTCATCTAAGAAATATCATGGGTTTAATGTATTTCGATGGAGCCTAGCATGTTGGAGACATGGTGCAGCTTCTTTCTTGTCATGTTTCAATGGAGCCTATCTTGGACAAATGGTGGACCATTCTTCTCTCCATGTTTCAATAGAGCCTAGCTTGGACAAGTGGTGGACCTTTGTTTCTCTCTATGTTTCAATAGAGTTAGCTTGGACAAGTGGTGGACCTTGGAACCAAACCCCCATGTAAAACCTATCATGGTCACTCCATGTGGTAAGAAAGAATAACCTTTAATAGTGAAGACTTATAGGTTGGACAAGTGGTGGACCTTAACACCCACATATTCTTAATATAATGACATAGAGTGGAAAAGTGGTGAATCCTGAGACAAAGCCACTCATGCTACTAACGATAATAGCTTGGACAAGTATTGGCCCTTGAATGTAAACCCCCCATGTACAAAATATCCTGGGTTTAAGATATTTCAATGAAGCCTAGCATTTTGGAGACATGGTGCAGCTTGATTCTCTTCATTTTTCGATGGAGCCTATCTTGGACAAATGGTGGACCATCCTTCTCTCCATGTTTCAATGGACACTAGCTTGGACAAGTAGTGGACCTTTGTTTCTCTCTATGATTCAATGGTGTTTTCTTAGACAAGTGGTGGACCTTGGAACCAAAACCCCATGTAAAACCTATCATGGTCACTCCAAGTGGTGAGAAAGAATAACCTTTAAGATATAGCATTATAGGTTGGACAAGTGGTGGACCTTAACACCCAACTATGCTTAATATAATGACATAGAGTGAAAAAGTGGTGAATCTTGAGAAAAAACCACTCATACTACTAGCAATAATAGCTTGGACAAGAGGTGGACCTTCAACGTAAACCCCCCATGTTTCAATAGACTTAGCCTCGACAAAGGGTGGAGCATCGTTCTCTCCATGTTTCAATGGAGCCTAGCTTGGACAAGTGGTGGACCTTTGTTTCTCTCTATGTTTCAATAGAGTTAGCTTGGACAAGTGGTGGACCTTGGAACCAAACCCCCATGTAAAACCTATCATGGTCACTCCAAGTGGTGAGAAAGAATAACCTTAATGATATATCCTTATAGGTTGGACAAGTGGTGGCCCTTAACACCCAGATATTCCTAATATAATGGCATAGAGTGGAAAACTGATGAATCCTGAGAGCAAACCACTCATGCTACTAGCGATAATAGGTTGGACAAGTGGTGGACCTTGAATGTAAACCCCCCATCTACAAAATATCGTGGGTTTAACGTATTTAGATGGAGCCTAGCATCTTGGCGACATGGTGCACCTTGCTTCTCTTCATGTTTCAATGGAGCCTATCTTGGACAAATGGTGGAGCATCCTTCTCTCCATGTTTCAATGGACCCTAGCTTGGACAAGTGGTGGACCTTTGCTTCTCTCTATGTTTCAATAGAGTTAGCTTGGACAAGTGGTGGACCTTGGAACCAAACCCCAATGTAAAACCTATCTTGGTCACTCCAAGTGGTAAGAAATAATAACCTTTAAGATGTAGCTTTATAGGTTGGACAAGTGGTGGACCTTAACAACCACACATTCTTAATAAAAGTGGTGAATCTTGAGACCAATCCACTCAGGCTACTAGCTATAATAGCTTGGACAAGTGGTGGACCTTGAATGTAAACCCCTTATCTACGAAATATCGTGGGTTTAATGTATTTCGATGGAGCCTAGCATCTTGGAGACATGGTGCAGCTTCTTTGTTGTTATGTTTCAATGGAGCCTATCTTGGACAAATGGTGGACCATCCTTCTCTCCATGTTTCAATGGAGCTTAGCTTGGACTAGTGGTAGACCTTTGTTTCTCTCTATGTTTCAACAGAGTTAGCTTGTACAAGTGGTGGACCTTGGAACCAAACCCCCATGTAAAACCTATCATGGTCACTCCATGTGGTAAGAAAGAATAACCTTTAAAATATAGACTTATAGGTTGGGCAAGTGGTGGACCTTAACACCCACATATTCTTAATATAATGACATAGAGTGGAAAAGTGGTGAATCCTGAGACAAAGCCACTCATGCTACTAACGATAATAGCTTGGACAAGTATTGGCCCTTGAATGTAAACCCCCCATGTACAAAATATCCTGTGTTTAAGATATTTCGATGAAGCCTAGCATCTTGGAGACATGGCGCAGCTTGCTTCTCTTCATTTTTCGATGGAGGCTATCTTGGACAAATGGTGGAGCATCCTTCTCTCCTTGTTTCAATGGACACTAGCTTGGACAAGTAGTTGACCTTTGTTTCTCTCTATTATTCAATGGTGTTTTCTTAGACAAGTGGTGGACCTTGGAACCAAAACCCTATGTAAAACCTATTATGGTCACTCCAAGTGGTGAGAAAGAATAACCTTTAAGATATAGCCTTATAGGTTGGACAAGTGGTGGACCTTAACACCCAAATATGCTTAATATAATGACATAGAGTGAAAAAGTGGTGAATCTTGAGACAAAACCACTCATGCTACTAGCGATAATAGCTTGGACAAGAGGTGGACCTTGAACGTAAACCCCCCATGCTTCAATAGACTTAGCCTCGACAAAGGGTGGAGCATCGTTCTCTCCATGTTTCAATGGAGCCTAGCTTGGACAAGTGGTGGACCGTGGAACCAAACCCCCATGTAAAACCTATCATGGTCACTCCAAGTGGTGAGAAAGAATAACCTTAATGATATATCTTTATAGGTTGGACAAGTGGTGGCCCTTAACACCCAGATATTCCTAATATAATGGCATAGAGTGGAAAACTGATGAATCTTGAGAGCAAACCACTCATGCTACTAGCGATAATAGGTTGAACAAGTGGTGGACCTTGAATGTAAACCCCCCATCTACAAAATATCGTGGGTTTAACGTATTTAAATGGAGCCTATCATCTTGGCGACATGGTGCACCTTGCTTCTCTTCATGTTTCAATGGAGCCTATCTTGGACAAATGGTGGAGCATCCTTCTCTCCATGTTTCAATGGATCCTAGCTTGGACAAGTGGTGGACCTTGGAACCAAACCCCAATGTAAAACCTATCTTGGTCACTCCAAGTGGTAAGAAAGAATACCCTTTAAGATGTAGCTTTATAGGTTTCACAAGTCGTGGACCTTAACAACCACACATTCTTAATAAAAGTGGTGAATCTTGAGACCAATCCACTCAGGCTACTAGCAATAATAGCTTGGACAAGTGGTGGACCTTGAATGTAAACCCCTTATCTACGAAATATCGTGGGTTTAATGTATTTCGATGGAGCCTAGCATCTTGGAGACATGGTGCAGCTTCTTTGTTGTCATGTTTCAATGGAGCCTATCTTGAACAAATGGTGGACCATCCTTCTCTCCATGTTTCAATGGAGCCTAGCTTGGACTAGTGGTGGACTTTTGTTTCTCTCTATGTTTCAATAGAGTAAGCTTGGACAAGTGGTGGACTTTGGAACCAAACCCCCATGTAAAACCTATCATGGTCACTCCATGTGGTAAGAAAGAATAACCTTTAAGATATAGACTTATAGGTTGGACAAGTGGTGGACCTTAACACCCACATATTCTTAATATAATGACATAGATTGGAAAAGTGGTGAATCCTGAGACAAAGCCAGTCATGCTACTAGCGATAATAGCTTGGACAAGTATTGGCCCTTGAATGTAAACCCCCCATGTACAAAATATCCTGGGTTTAAGATATTTCGATGAAGCCTAGCATCTTGGAGACATGGTGCAGCTTGCTTCTCTTCATTTTTTGATGGAGCCTATCTTGGACAAATGGTGGAGCATCCTTCTCTCCATGTTTCAATGGACACTAGCTTGGACAAGTAGTGGACCTTTGTTTCTCTCTATGATTCAATGGCGTTTTCTTAGACAAGTGGTGGACCTTGGAACCAAAACCCCATGTAGAACCTATCATGGTCACTCCAAGTGGTGAGAAAGAATAACCTTTAAGATGTAGGCTTATAGGTTGGACAAGTGGTGGACCTTAACACCCAAATATGTTTACTATAATGACATAGAGTGAAAAAGTGGTGAATCTTGAGACAAAACCACTCATGCTACTAGCAATAATAGCTTGGACAAGTGGTGGACCTTGAACGTAAACCCCCCATGTTTCAATAGACTTAGCCTCGACAAAGGGTGGAGCATCGTTCTCTCCATGTTTCAATGGAGCCTAGCTTGGACAAGTGGTGGACCTTTGTTTCTCTCTATGTTTCAATAGAGTTAGCTTGGACAAGTGGTGGACCTTGGAACCAAACCCCCATGTAAAACCTACCATGGTCACTCCAAGTGGCAAAAAAGAATAACCTTTAAGATATAGACTTATAGGTTGGACAAGTGGTGGACCTTAACACCCACATATTCTTAATATAATGACATAGAGTGGAAAAGTGGTGAATCCTGAGACAAAGCCACTCATGCTACTAGCGATAATAGCTTGGACAAGTATTGGCCCTTGAATGTAAACCCCCCATGTACAAAATATCCTGGGTTTAAGATATTTCGATGAAGCCTAGCATCTTGGAGACATGGTGCAGCTTGCTTCTCTTCATTTTTCGATGGAGCCTATCTTGGACAAATGGTGGAGCATCCTTCTGTCCATGTTTCAATGGACCCTAGCTTGGACAAGTGGTGGACCTTTGTTTCTCTCTATGATTCAATAGAGTTAGCTTGGACAAGTGGTGGACCTTGGAACCAAACCCCCATGTAAAACCTATCATGGTCACTTCAACTCGTGCGAAAGAATAACCTTTAAGATATAGCCTTATAGGTTGGACAAGTGGTGGACCTTAACATCCAAATATGCTTAATATAATGACATAGAGTGAAAAAGTGGTGAATCTTGAGACAAAACCACTCATGCTACTAGCGATAATAGCTTGGACAAGTGGTGGACCTTGAACGTAAACCCCCCATGTTTCAATAGACTTAGCTTCGACAAATGGTGGAGCATCGTTCTCTCCATGTTTAAATGGAGCCTAGCTTGGACAAGTGGTGGACCTTTGTTTCTCTCTATGTTTCAATAGAGTTAGCTTGGACAAGTGGTGGACCTTGGAACCAAACCCCCATGTAAAACCTATCATGGTCACTCCAAGTGGTGAGAAAGAATAACCTTAATGATATATCCTTACAGGTTGGACAAGTGGTGGACCTTAACACCCAGATATTCCTAATATAATGGCATAGAGTGGAAAACTGATGAATCTTGAGAGCAAACCACTCATGCTACTAGCGATAATAGGTTGGACAAGTGGTGGACCTTGAATGTAAACCCCCCATCTACGAAATATCGTGGGTTTAACGTATTTAGATGGAGCCTAGCATCTTGGCGACATGGTGCACCTTGCTTCTCTTCATGTTTCAATGGAGCCTATCCTGGACAAATGGTGGAGCATCCTTCTCTCCATGGTTCAATGGACCCTAGCTTGGACAAGTGGTGGACCTTTGCTTCTCTCAATGTTTCAATAGAGTTAACTTGGACAAGTGGTGTATCTTGGAACCAAACCCCAATGTAAAACCTATCTTGGTCACTCCAAGTGGTAAGAAAGAATAACCTTTAAGATGTAGCTTTATAGGTTGGACAAGTGGTGGACCTTAACACCCAGATATTCCTAATATAATGGCATAGAGTGGAAAAGTGGTGAATCTTGAGAGCAAACCACTCATGCTACTAGCGATAATAGGTTGGACAAGTGGTGGACCTTGAATTTAAACCCCCCATCTATGAAATATCGTGGGTTTAACGTATTTAGATGGAGCCTAGCATCTTGGCGACAAGGTGCACCTTGCTTTTCTTCATGTTTCAATGGAGCCTATCTTTAAAAAATGGTGGAGCATCCTTCTCTCCATGTTTCAATGGACCCTAGCTGGGACAAGTGGTGGACCTTTGCTTCTCTCTATGTTTCAATAGAGTTAGCTTGGAAAAGTGGTGGACCTTGGAACCAAACCCCCATGTAAAACCTATCTTGGTCACTCCAAGTGGTAAGAAAGAATAACCTTTAAGATGTAGCCTTATAGGTTGGACAAGTGGTGGACCTTAACAACCACATATTCTTAATAAAAGTGGTGAATCTTGAGACCAATCCACTCAGGCTACTAGCAATAATAGCTTGGACAAGTGGTGGACCTTGAATGTAAACCCCTCATCTACGAAATATCGTGGGTTTAATGTATTTCGATGGAGCCTAGCATCTTGGAGACATGGTGCAGGTTCTTTCTTGTCATGTTTCAATGGAGCCTATCTTGGACAAATGGTGGACCATCCTTCTCTCCATGTTTAAATGGAGCCTAGCTTGGACAAGTGGTGGACCTTTGTTTCTCTGTATGTTTCAATAGAGTTAGCTTGGACAAGTGGTGGACCTTGGAACCAAACCCCCATGTAAAACCTACCATGGTCACTCCAAGTGGTAAAAAAGAATAACCTTTAAGATATAGACTTATAGGTTGGACAAGTGGTGGACCTTAACACCCACATATTCTTAATATAATGACATAGAGTGGAAAAGTGGTGAATCCTGAGACAAAGCCAATCATGCTACTAGCGATAATAGCTTGGACAAGTATTGGCCCTTGAATGTAAACCCCCCATGTACAAAATATCCTGGGTTTAAGATATTTCGATGAAGCCTAGCATCTTGGAGACATGGTGCAGCTTGCTTCTCTTCATTTTTCGATGGAGCCTATCTTGGACAAAGGGTGGAACATCCTTCTGTCCATGTTTCAATGGACCCTAGCTTGGACAAGTGGTGGACCTTTGTTTCTCTCTATGTTTCAATAGAGTTAGCTTGGACAAGTGGTGGACCTTGGAACCAAACCCCCATGTAAAACCTATCATGGTCACTTCAACTCGTGCGAAAGAATAACCTTTAAGATATAGCCTTATAGGTTGGACAAGTGGTGGACCTTAACATCCAAATATGCTTAATATAATGACATAGAGTGAAAAAGTGGTGAATCTTGAGACAAAACCACTCATGCTACTAGCGATAATAGCTTGGACAAGTGGTGGACCTTGAACGTAAACCCCCCATGTTTCAATAGACTTAGCTTCGACAAATGGTGGAGCATCGTTCTCTCCATGTTTCAATGGAGCCTACCTTGGACAAGTGGTGGACCTTTGTTTCTCTCTATGTTTCAATAGAGTTAGCTTGGACAAGTGGTGGACCTTGGAACCAAACCCCTATGTAAAACCTATCATGGTCACTCCAAGTGGTGAGAAAGAATAACCTTAATGATATATCCTTACAGTTTGGACAAGTGGTGGACCCTAACACCCAGATATTCCTAATATAATGGCATAGAGTGGAAAAGTGAAGAATCTTGAGATCAAACCAATCATGCTTCTAGCGATAATACGTTGGACAAGTGGTGGACCTTGAATGTAAACCCCCCATCTACGAAATGTCGTGGGTTTAACGCATTTAGATGGAGCGTAGCATCTTGGCGACATGGTGTACCTTGCTTCTCTTCATGTTTCAATGGAGCCTGTCTTGGACAAATAACGTATTTAGATGGAGCCTAGCATCTTGGCGACATGGTGCACCTTGCTTCTCTTCATGTTTCAATGGAGCCTATCTTGGACAAATGGTGGAGCATCCTTTTCTCCATGTTTCAATGGACCCTAGCTTGGACAAGTGGTGGACCTTTGCTTCTCTCTATGTTTCAATAGAGTTAGCTTGGACAAGTGGTGGACCTTGGAACAAAACCGCAATGTAAAACCTATCATGGTCACTTCAACTCGTGAGAAAGAATAACCTTTAAGATATAGTTTTATAGGTTGGACAAGTGTTGGACGTTAACACCCAAATATCCTTAATATAATGACATAGAGTGAAAAAAGGGGTGAATCTTGAGACAAAACCACTCATTCTACTAGCGGTAATATCTTGGCCAAGTGGTGGACCTTGAACGTAAACCCTCCATGTTTCAATAGAGTTAGCTTCGACAAATGATGGAGCATCCTTCTCTCCATGTTTCAATGGAGCCTAGCTTGGACAAGTGGTGGACCTTTGCTTCTCTCTATGATTCAATAGAGTTAGCTTGGACAAGTGGTGGACCTTGGAACCAAACCCCCTTGTAAAACCCATCATGGTCACTCCCAGTGGTAAGAAAGAATAACCTTTAAGATATAGACTTATAGGTTTGACAAGTGGTGGACCTTAACACCCACATATTCTTAATATAATGACATAGAGTGGAAAAGTGGTGAATCTTGAGATAAAACCACTCATGCTACTAGCAATAATAGCTTGGACAAGTGGTGGCCCTTGAATCAAAACCCCCCATGTACAAAATATGCTGGGTTTAAGGTATTTCGATGAATCCTATCATCTTGGAGACATGGTGCAGCTAGCTTCTCTTCATTTTTCGATGGAGCCTATGTTGGAAAAATGGTGGAGCATCCTTATCTCCACGCTTGAATGGACCCTAGCTTGGACAAGTGGTGGACCTTTGATTCTCTCCATGATTCAATAGAGTTAGCTTGGACAAGTGCTAGACCTTGGAACCAATCCCCCATGTAAAACCTATCATGTTCACTCCAAGTGGTGAGAAAGAATAACCTTAATGATATATCCTTATAGGTTGGAAAAGTGGTGGACCTTAACACCCAAATATTGTTAATATAATGGCATAGAGTGGAAAAGTGGTGAATCTTGAGATCAAACCACTGATGCTACTAGTGATAATAGGTTGGACACGTGGTGGACCTTGAATGTAAACCCCCCATCTACGAAATATTGTGGGTTTAAGGTATTTAGAATGGAGACTAGCATCTTGGAGACATGGTGCACCTTGCTTCTCTTTATGTTTCAATGGAGCCTATCTTGGACAAATGGTGGAGCATCCTTCTCTCCATGTTTCAATGGACCCTAGCTTGCACAAGTGGTGGACCTTTGCTTCTCTCTATGTGTCAATAGATTTAGCTTGGACAAGTGGTGGACCTTGGAACCAAACCCCAATGTCAAACCTATCATGGTCACTCCAAGTCGTGAGAAAGAATAACCTTTAAGATATAGCCTTATAGGTTGGACAAGTAGTGGACGTTAACACCCAGATATCCTTAATATAAAGACATAGAGTGATAAAGAAGTGAATCTTAAGACAAAACCACTCTTGCTACTAGCGGTAATAGCTTGGACAAGTGGTGGACCTTGAACGTAAACCCCCCATGTTTCAATAGAGTTAGCTTTGACAAATGATGGAGCATTCTTCTCTCCATGTTTCAATGGAGCCTAGCTTAGACAAGTGGTGGACCTTTGCTTCTCTCTATGTTTCAATAGAGTTAGCTTGGACAAGTGGTGGACCTTGGAACCAAACCCCCATGTAAAGCCTATCATGGTCACTCCAAGTGGGAAGAAAGAATAACCTTTAAGATGTAGCCTTATAGGTTGGACAAGAGGTGGACCTTAACACCCACATATTCTTAATAAAAGTGGTGAATCTTGAGACCAAACCACTCACGATACTAGCAATAATAGCTTAGACAAGTGGTGGACCTTTAATGTAAACCCCTAATCTACGAAATATCGTGGGTTTAATGGATTTCCATGGAGCCTAGCATCTTGGAAACATGGTGCAGCTTGCTTCTCGTCATGTTTCAATTAAGCCTATCTTGGACAAATGGTGGAGCATCCTTCTCTCCATGTTTCAATGGACCCTATCTTGGACAAGTGGTGGAACTTTGTTTCTTTCTATGTTTCAATAGAGTTAGCTTGGACAAGTGGTGTACCTTATAACCAAACCCCCATGTAAAACCTATCATGGTCACTGCAAGTGGTAAGAAGGAATAACCTTTAAGATGTAGCCTTATATGTTGGACAAGTGGTGGACCTTAACAACCACATATTCTTAATAAAAGTTGTGAATCTTGAGACCAAACCACTTAGGCTACTAGCAATAATAGGTTGGACAAGTGGTGGACCTTGAAAGTAAACCCCTCATCTACGAAATATCGTGGGTTTAATGTATTTCGATGGAGCCTAGCATCTTGGAGACATGGTGCAGCTTCTTTCTTGTCATGTTTCAATGGAGCCTATCTTGGACAAATGGTGGACCATCCTTCTCTCCATGTTTCAATGGAGCCTAGCTTGGACAAGTGGTGGACCTTTGTTTCTCTCTATGATTCAATAGAGTTAGCTTGGACAAGTGGTGGACCTTTGTTTCTCTCTATGATTCAATAGAGTTAGCTTGGACAAGTGGTGGACCTTGAAACCAAACCCCCATGTAAAACCTATCATGGTCACTCCAAGTGGTAAGAAAGAATAACATTTAAGATGTAGCCTTATAGGTTGGACAAGTGGTGGACCTTAACACCCACATATTCTTAATATAATGACATAGAGTGGAAAAGTGGTGAATCTTGAGACCAAACCACTCAGGCTACTAGCAATAATAGCTTGGACAAGTGTTAGACCTTGAATGTAAACCCCTCATCTACGACATATCGTGAGTTTAATGTTTTTCGATGGAGCCTAGCATCTTGGAGACATGGTGGAGCTTGCTTCTTGTCATGTTTCAATGGAGCCTATCTTGGACAAATGGTGGAGCATCCTTCTCTTTATATTTCAATGGAGCCTAGCTTGGACAAGTGGTGGACCTTTGCTTCTCTCTCTGTTTCAATAGAGTTAGCTTGGAGAAGTGGTGGAGCTTGGAACCAAACCCCCATGTAAAACCTATCGTGGTCACTCCAAGTGATAAGAAAGAATAACCTTTAAGATATAGACTTATAGTTTGGACAAGTGGTGGATCTTAACACTCACATATTCTTAATATAATGACATAGAGTGGAAAAGTGGTGAATCTTGAGACAAAGCCACTCATGCTACTAGCGATAATAGCTTGGACAAGTATTGGCCCTTGAATGTAAACCCCCCATGTATAAAATATCCTGGGTTTAAGATATTTTGATGAAGCCTAGCATCTTGGAGACATGGTGCAGCTTGCTTCTCTTCATTTTCCGATGGAGCCTATCTTGGACAAATGGTGGAGCATCCTTCTCTCCATGTTTCAATGGACCCTAGCTTGGACAAGTGGTGGACCTTTGTTTCTCTCTATGATTCAATAGACTTTGAGTGGACAAGTGGTGGAACTTAGTACCAAAACCCCATGTAAAACCTATCATGGTCACTCCAAGTGGTGAGAAAGAATAACCTTTAAGATATAGCCTTATAGGTTGGACAAGTGGTGGACATTAACACCCAAATATTCCTAATATAATGACATAGAGTGAAAAAGTGGTGAATCTTGAGACAAAACCAATCATGCTACTACCGATAATAGCTTGGACAAGTGGTGGACCTTGAACGTAAACCCCCCATGTTTTAATAGACTTAGCTTCGACAAATGGTGGCGCATCGTTCTCTCCATGTTTCAATGGAGCCTAGCTTGGACAAGTGGTGGACCTTTGTTTCTCTCTATGTTTCAATAGAGTTAGCTTGGACAAGTGGTGGACCTTGGAACCAAACCCCCATGTAAAACCTATCATGGTCACTTCAAGTGGTTAGAAAGAATAACCTTAATGATATATCCTTATAGGTTGGACAAGTGGTGGACCTTAACACCCAGATATTCCTAATATAATGGCATAGAGTGGAAAAGTGGTGAATGTTGAGAGCAAACCACTTATGCTACTAGCGATAATAGGTTGCACAAGTGGTGGACCTTGAATGTAAACCCCCCATCTACGAAATATCGTGGGTTTAACGTATTTAGATGGAGCCTAGTATCTTGGCGACATGGTGCACCTTGCTTCTCTTCATGTTTCAATGAAGCCTATCTTGGACTAATGGTGGAGCATCCTTCTCTCCATGTTTGAATGGACCCTAGCTTGGACAAGTGCTGGACCTTTTCTCTTCTCTATGTTTCAATAGAGTTAGCTTGGACAAGTGGTGGACCTTGGAGCCAAACCCCAATGTAAAACCTATCATGGTCACTCCAAGTCGTGAGAAAGAATAACGTTTAAGATATAGTCTTATAGGTTGGACAAGTGGTGGACGTTAACACCCAGATATCCTTAATATAATGACATAGAGTGAAAAAAGGGGTGAATCTTGAGACAAAACCACTCATTCTACTAGCATTAATAGCTTGGACAAGTGGTGGACCTTGAACGTAAACCCTCCATGTTTTAATAGAGTTAGCTTCGACAAATGATGGAGCATCCTTCTCTCCATGTTTCAATGGAGGCTAGCTTGGACAAGGGGTGGACCTTTGCTTCTCTTTATGATTCAATAGAGTTAGCTTGGACAAGTGGTGGACCTTGGAACCCAATCCCCATGTAAAACATATCATGGTCACTCCAAGTGGTAAGAAAGAATAACCTTTAAGATGTAGCCTTATAGGTTGTACAAGTGGTGGACCTTAACACCCACATATTCTTAATATAATGACATAGAGTGGAAAAGTGGTGAATCTTGACACCAACCCACTCAGGCTACTACCAATAATAGCTTGGACAAGTGTTGGACCTTGAAGGTAAACCCCTCATCTACGACATATCGTGGGTTTAATTTATTTCGATGGAGCCTAGCATCTTGGAGACATGGTGCAGCTTGCTTCTCGTCATGTTTCAATGGAGCCTATCGTGGACAAATGGTGGAGCATCCTTCTCTCCATGTTTCAATGGAGCCTAGCTTGGACAAGTGGTGGACCTTTGCTTCTCTCTCTGTTTCAATAGAGTTAGCTTGGATAAGTGGTGGAGCTTGGAACTAAACCCCCATGTAAAACCTATCATGGTCACTCCAAGTGGTAAGAAAGAATAACCTTTAAGATATAGACTTATAGGTTTGACAAGTGGTGCACCTTAACACCCACATATTCTTAATATAATGACATAGAGTGGAAAAGTGGTGAATCTTAAGATAAAACCACTCATGCTACTAGCGATAATAGCTTGGACAAGTGGTGGCCCTTGAATGTAAACCCCCCATGTACAAAATATCCTCGGTTTAAGGTATTTCGATGAATCCTAGCATCTTGGACACATGGTGTAGCTTGCTTCTCTTCATTTTTCGATGAATCCTATCTTGGACTAACGGTGGAGCATCCTTCTCTCCAGGTTTCAATGGACCCTAGCTTGGACAAGTGGTGGACCTTTGCTTCTCTCTATGATTCAATATAGTTAGCTTGGACAAGTGCTGGACCTTGGAACCAAAACCCCATGTAAAACCTATCATGGTCACTCCAAGTGGTGAGAAAGAATAACCTTTAAGATATAGCCTTATAGGTTGGACAAGTGGTGGACCTTAACACCCAAATATTCTTAATATAATGACATAGAGTGAAAAAGTGGTGAATCTGGAGACAAAACCACTCATGCTACTAGCGATCATAGCTTGGACAAGTGGTGGACCTTGAACGTAAATCCCCCATGTTTCAATAGACTTAGCTTCGACAAATGGTGGAGCATCGTTCTCTCCATGTTTCAATGGACCCTGGCTTTGACAAGTGGTGGGCAATTAACTTTACTTCAGGACTTTCATTGATGATTACTCTAGGGAGGCATGGGGGTATCTGCTTAAAGCTAAGTCTGAAGTGTTCATGTTGAAGTCGCGGAGCGGAGCTTAGATCGACTCACGCACACACACACACTTTGTCATGGCAGCTGAACATAGCCAAAAAACAATTTTCCATGAAACATAAATGGTTCTAGCCTACTATGCAAATTGCATGGCTGAGTAAAATACCACTGAAGTAATTAACTTGGTGAGTGTGAATTAAACCTCGCTTGGTTTACTTGGGTTGAAATTAACCACTATAGCCTTTTTTCACATCCCTTGATGTTGGAGCTGATGGGGATTCTGTCTAGCTCATTAAACTGAAGCACAATAAGGAACATCCCCTTAGTAAGGCTCTCTCTACAGTGTCAAAAGCTTCTTTATTGCTTTTTTCACTTAATGGGTGGCTCCCAATGGTTTTCTTTGTATGTGTGAATCAGGCTACCTATTGCTCTGGTAATAGGGTCGAGGAGCTTTACCTCTATCACGATTTTCTTGCCCTCCTTTGCATGCCGATGCGACGGCTTTCACTTCATCTGACTGGAATTCTCTGCCACTTGCCTTGGATCCTACACATGGCTCGACCCTCGAGGATGTACCTACCGGATCTCTTTGGGGATTGCCTCTATTGCGAAATCTTACAGTCACTCTGGTTCTGAACCAGGCGGCTATCACATTAACGTGTGCAGTATATGATCCTCCTTGGTGCTTCAAAACCATGTATAAAGAGGTGAGGGATATTCTGCTCCCTCACTTAGAATTGGTTGTTTTTTTTTCTCTTTGAGAGAGAGTGAGAGGAAGGAATGGTGCTTGTTCTATCGATTCATCTCTTGGATAACATGGTGCTGGACGCCTGGTGCCTCACAGGTTGGGTCTGTTCTGAGTCTGATGGCTTTGTAAGATATAGCACATATCAATTCGTTCATTTTTAATTGCTGGGTTGCATCGGCTGACTGCTGGGTTTCGCTTCATCGGTGTACACCCACTGAGATATTCTAAGTTACAGCTCTGATGAGTATTAAAATTTTAATAAACCCTGCCTTGTTGGGTGGTTATAGACATATTTTTTGAAGATTGTTAAGATAGAGGTCCTTTTTGGAATTCATTACTTCCTTGCTTCTTGTTTGGTACTAACTGCTTACAAACTTAGTCTTCTTCTTTTTTTTGAAATGGCATCAAGTCTCACATACATATGGATAATATCCTGTGTTTTGATAACTAATGATGGGTTGTAAAGTAAAATCTTGATGGTTTAACTGGTTTTTTAAGTTGTTTCACCTTTGGAACATTGGTAGAATTATACTTTTGGGATTATCCGTAGTAATAGCAATTGGTTGGTAAAAACCTCAGCACTGATAAGTACACATCAGTAGTTGATTCTTTCTGCCTGGTATGGATTACATACACTCACCTTGGTCTTGTTTTTGGTTGCTTGACATGAAAATGGCGTCAGGTTACTAAAAACATGGTCATGTAAGGAAACTAATCTAAACTGCCAAATCACTAGATGATACTCAGATTTATTTTGTATACTGGTGGGGTATGAGAAGATTCAAGGAAACTTATCTTGGAAAACTGATGCTTTTTTGCATTAAAATTGATACTTAATGAGAATTTTTTTGGTATTACTGGTTATGCTGCCAAATTCTGATAAATGCAAATGTTTAGAGAAAATAGAGTTAGTACTTGATGATCTGGTCAGGTCTAACTTTACACCTTCTGCTTGATCTTAGGTGTGGCTGACCGGATCTGGTTTTCCATTTTACTGATCTAGTATGATATAACTATTTATAGCCAAACCTTATTGCTTGCTCTTGGGAAAGGTTGGAATTAGCCGGATCTGGCTCTGGTGCTGACTTACAGAAAATCTAAATCTTACTGGCGTATAACTGGTTTTTTTTACAAAGCACCTAGTGATGATACTATCATAAAATATATTCAGATGTTGTACTATTTGCCTTGAGTTTATTATAAAAAAATGCTTCTGCTTATTGCCTCATTTCCTAACTTAGTTATGGTTTTCTTTCACCATTTGGTTTTTTGGTGATGATACTACAGTAAAAATCTCACTTAAGTTTTTGGAAATGAACTATGATTCGGTCTTATATGACGTAATGTTACTAAGGCTTTGGCAGTTACTTCTCTGGATTTTTACTTCTCTGAACTGATGGTTCAACTCTTCCTGTATTTTCAAAGGAAACTCGTTACAGGAATATAAAAAATTGCATTACCTGCTGCATAATATTGGTTAGCTTAGTGGCATCAGGTTTTTTCGGTAACCTTAGTTAATCTGATGATTGAAAGCTTGGTAGCACTACTAGTTTTGCTATCGAAATGGGAAATATGATAGTGCTGGAAATACTTGGAGGATTAAACTGCTCCTGGTGATTATTTCATTTTGATACTTTAGTATATATTGTTGGGTAAATAGGCCTATTACAGATTCTGCTAAGATCTGGTGGGTTAAGTGATCGACAATACACTCTTCTAGTTTGTACCTAGTCTCTAGATAAGGCTAGCTTGGTCAAAAGATAAATTTAGATGTTTATAGCTTTGAAGGGCTCGACATCGGAGCACACATTTTTTTTAAAAAAAAGGCTTTCTACATACAATGATATAGATTAGTTGACATTTTTTACATTATTAGTCATTGAGTAACTCTATCAAAAAAATGATGATGTAAAATCCTCGAGATTTTAAATATGCAGTGTTACCATATACATGTGGTAGTGATGTGTGTAAACACACTAGGACCGCCGGGACATTTTTTCCCTCTTTAGGAGGTTTTTTCCCCCGTGCATTGTATATACGCCCATCACTCTAGGGCTATCTATCTTTCCATTGCACACTAAGTAACACACTCTCTATTGTGTGCCTTGAGCTTCCTTCGTCTTCTCCAAGGTGTGTGTGTTTCTTTGCAACCCTAATTCCAACAATTGGTATCAGAGCAGGTCACGTCCTCCCGGGCCTAGTCGCCAGCTGCTCTAGCACACACTTGCTCACTTTCTCCGATTTCACTGAGCTTTGGCGAGCGTCCATAGGTCGACAAATATTTTGGGAAAGCTCTAAGAGCTGGGTCTGCTCGGAATTTTGATTTGGGCTCATTTCGGCGTGCATTTCCACTACAAGCAGTACTGCACAGGCTATTTTGTCATTTTGTGCAGAATTTATGTCAGTGCCATTATCTGCATAACAGGTGCCTTATGGTCTTCTACGGTTTGTGCTATATAGCACAAGTTTTTCCCGCTCTGTTTCTCCTATTTTTGGGAAGTTTTCACATCAGGTGCAGCATTTACCATGGCTGACAACAACAACACAGATGTGTTCAAGATGTTTACTGTTGAGGACAGGTTGGACAGGGACAACTACCCTATGTGGGCTTATATGATGCAACATGTTCTTGTGTCAAAGGGTGTCTGGAACATTGTTGAGGATGCTGCAGGTCTTGCTGCAAGGATTGCTGCTGTTAGAGTTGTTTTGCCTATGGCAGAACAAGCTCGTTGGGATGTTAAGGATGCGTAGGCTCATGCATTGATTGCGTTGTCTGTGAAGCGCACCATTGTTCCTCACATCCGTTCAGCAAAATCCGCAAAACACGCTTGGGATATTTTAGCAGGTCTTTATGCAAGCCGCAATGAGGCTAAAATTGCTTTGCTATGTAAAGAGCTAGAGTCGAAGAATATGCATGAGGAAGATGATATGGACACTTTCCTTGCTAGTGTCAAGGATATCAATGAGCAACTCGTTTCTGCAGGTGAAGTCATTTCAGACAGTTCCCTAGTGCAGACTGTTCTTGATGCTTTACTAGATTCTTACCAGACTTTTGCTAGTACTTGGAGACTTATGACCCAAGGAAATCCTGAAGTTGTCAAGTTTGATGCATTATGCACATTTCTATTGCAAGAGTCGCTTTCCAGAAAAAACAGGACTAGGCAGCGTGCAGTTGAACAGGCTTTTATTGATTCTCAAAGAAAGGGTGGTAACAACAATGCAACCACTTCTTATGGTTCTGCTGCGAGTGGCAAAAATAATGTTCCTAATGTTTTTGCTGGCAACACTTCGTCTGGCAATTTTGGTGATAAGGGCAAAAAGAAGATTCGTTGCCATTATTGTAAAGCCAATGATCACTTGATCAAGTCGTGTCCTAAGTTGAAGGCCAAAAAGGCTAAGAAGAAAGAGGGTGGTTCCACTGCAAATGCTGGTTCCACTACAAATACAGCCATTGTTGAGTCTTCTGTGAAAGGAGACTATGTTGCTGATGTTGATGTAGAATGGGATTTTAGCGCAGAGTGCACTTACAATCATGTTGTCCATGATGCATGCTTGTCAGTTGCTGCAGATTCACATGTGTGGTATTTTGACAGTGGTGCTACAAAGCACATTACCTCACATCGTGAATTGTTTACCTCTCTCGAGTCTGTTACTCATGGGAATTCAGTCACTTGTGCCAACAACGCCTCTTATCCAGTTCAGGGAGTTGGAAAGATTGTGCTTACTGCTGCTAATGGCAGTTCTTTCACACTTGTTGATGCCCTTTATGTACCTGCGATCAAGAAGAATCTCTTGTCTGTATCCGCACTTGCTAGACTTGGACTTGTAGTCAAATTTGTGGATGACAAATGTACAGTTCATGATCTCAGTTTTGGTGATGAAATTGCTGCATCTGGGCTTTTGTGCCGTGGGCTGTATAAGCTCACTTTGTATGACAAGTGTGGACAAAATTTTGCAAATGCTGTTGCACATTCAAGGGCTATTTCAGATGCAAAACTTTGGCATGCACGCTTTGGTCATCTAAATTTTGCCAGTTTTCTATGTTTACAAAAATTTGATATGGTTGCTTCTTTGCCGCCTCTTGAAGCACCTGTCAAACATGTTTGTGAAGGCTATATTTTGGGTAAGATGCAGCGTTCTAAGTTTCCAAAGGATGGTTCAGTTCAGGCCACATGCAGGTTGCAGCTTGTGCATAGTGATGTTTGTGGGCCCATGCAAACTCCGTCCTTGGGCAATTACTCCGTCCTTTGTGGAAGATTCTGTTCATCCCTTGCTGTCATGTACTAGAGACAGTAATGTAAGCTCACAGGACATTTATGACACTTTGTTGCCTCTTTTCAGTGGTGGAAATACGAATGTAAGTTCCAATGAGGCAAATGTACAACCTATGGGGGTTTCTGAAAATTCTTTAGATCAGCCTATTATTGATGCAGATGTACATGATGTACTTGATGAGGAAAGGGCTGAAAATGAGCAAGCTAGAGGTATGCCAAAATGGCTGGTGCACACTTTGCGTGACAGTAAATTGGATGCACCTTTGTCTAGTCGTACTATGGTTGCCATGCAATCTGAATATGATGCACTTATAGAAAATGACACATGGACTTTATGTGATTTGCCTCATGGAAAAAAGGCCATTGGTACGAAGTGGGTTTACAAGTTAAAACGCAAGCCGGATGGTGAGATCGATCGCCATAAGGCTAGACTTGTTGCAAAGGGTTATGCACAGCAAAAAGGCATTGATTATGAAGAGACTTTTTCTCCCACTTATCGTATGACTACTGTGCGTTTTCTATGTGAATTGGCAGCTCATTTTGGTTGGGATGTACATCAATCAGACATTGTTACTGCTTTCTTGAATGGTGACATATTTGAGGAAGTTTATGTAACGCAGCCTCGCGGTTTTGTCATAAAAGGACAAGAGGACAAAGTGTGAAGATGTAAGAAGGCTTTGTATGGGTTGAAGCCATCTCCTCGTGCTTGGTATGAGAAAGCTGACACTCATTTGGTGAAACGAGGCTTTGGTAACAGTCCAACAGAAAGCACATTGTATGTAAAGCATGAGGATGATGTACTTCTCATTGTGGTTCTTTATGTTGATGATTTTCTGATCACTGGACCAAATGAGAGACATATTGCTGAATTTAAGGCTGATTTGAATGCTACTTTCAAGATGAAAGATTTGGGACTGTTGCATCATTACTTGGGTATACAGTTTAAGCAGTGTGATGGTGGTATTGCCTTGTGTCAGAAAAGTTACATAAAGACATTGCTATGTAAGTTTGGACTTGAGGATTGCAAACCTATTGCCACTCCCATGGAAACAGGTTTGAAGTTGAGTCTGCATGATGTTGGAGATCCTTCTGATGTCACTCTTTATCAAACTGCTATTGGCTGCCTCACTTATGTATGCAACACAAGGCCGGATATTCAGTTTGTAGTCTCACAGGTCAGCAGATTTATGCATAGCCCAGGGTCTAAGGATTGGCAGGCTGTCAAGAGGATTTTCCGCTACCTTAGTGGCACTTTACATCTTGGCTTGTTTTATCCCAAGGGGGGATCATTGCCGCCAGAATTACATGCTTTTTCGAACTCAGATTGGGCTGGTTGTTTTGACACGCGAGTGTCCACAGTGGTTTTTGTTTCATGCTTGGCAGTTCATGTATATCATGGTTGAGCAAGAGGCAATGTACTTTGGCCACTTCGAGTTGTGAGGCTGAGTAGAGGGCAGTCTTCACAGCTACGGTTGAGTGTGTATGGCTCAGACGCCTTATGGCTGATTTGGGTGTTGGACAGGACACTGCCAACACTATCTACACTGATAGTCAGAGCGCATTGGCAGTTGCGAGGAACCCAGTTTTTCATGCTCGCACAAAGCACATTGAGGTGCATTACCACTATGTTAGGGAGAGCCTCTCAGCAGGAGAGATCATCTTGGCTTATGTGCCAACACAGGACAACCTTGTAGATCTTTTCACAAAGGCATTGTCTCGTGAGAAGCTTGAAGCTTTCCGCAAAGCTTTGGGCTTACTCCCCTTCGTGGATTGATCATGTCCTCATGGCAGGGCACTTCCCTTTACTCATGTGCCATCTCTTGTTCACCGCATCACTCCAAGGGGGATTTGTTACCATATACATGTGGTAGTGATGTGTGTGAACACACTAGGAACGCCGGGGCATTTTTCCCCTCTTTTGGAGGTTTTTTCCCACGTGCATTGTATATACGCCCATCACTCTAGGGATACCTATCTTTCCATCGCACACTAAGTAACACACTCTCTATTGTGTGCCTTGAGCTTCCTTTGTCTTCTTCAAGGTGTGTGTGTTTCTCTGCAACCCTAATTCCAACATGCAGGACAGTAGCTATTTTAAATTTTTTTAAGCTTGACATGGATAACAATTGGTAGATTCTTTGAATCCTACCATACATAGCCAAGTCTAACATTTCTGTTGTCTTGACTATATGGATGCAGGTGAGAATTCTATCTTGGCTTAATGAGGTTTAGCTTGCTGCAGTCCGACTTTGGAAACATTTAAGGATGCAATTGGGATAGGTTTTGATACCTTTGTGCAAATTCCTTTGGAATGATACTTCATTCTTACTAAATTTTTTGGGCAGCTGTAATACTACAGGGCTTGGTACCATGGGTGAGGGCTACCTTCCTTTATTAAAACGTTCTGTTCTTAACAAATGGTGGATCTCTTATTGCGATGCAAAATTTCCCAGACTTTGGGTTTGAGGATTCCTGAGCTATATTCTGTTATCTTCATTACCTTGTACATAATTTATTTCAATAGCAAAGAGATTATTGTACAAATCCATTGTACTTTTCTAGAATTGTTGGTCTGTGAACACTTAGTGTTCGTTTGCGTATATATATAGATTTAGAACTGCTACACACACACACACACACACACACACACACACAGATACACAGACAGAGAGGTTACACAGTACGCAAAGAATTAATTGAAGGGTTATCTCCCAAATCTTATTATTCACAAAATTATAAGTGAGTATATACAAAGAGTTAGTGATAAGCGAGTTATGTGGGCGGCCGGCCATATCCGTATAAGAGGCCACTTGGGCTTTAATCCCAACAACCTCCCACTTAAATTCCAATGTGAAACTTTAAGTAACAATAAATCTATGAACATAAATGTACAAAAATTTACATGGCTGCCATCTATCCAATGCCCAATAACTCATGAAAATGCACAAAGCCCTCTCCTGGAAGTCCCTTTGTGAGTAGATCAGCAGGATTGTCCTTCGTGTGGATCTTCAACAATTGTATCTGCTTGTCTTCAAGTACTTCCCTAATGAAGTGATATCAATATGCTTAGCCTTCGAATGGAACACTGGATTCTTTCCCAATTGTATAGCACTTTGACTATCACAATATAACTATGGCATATCTACTTAATTTCCCAAGTCTGCTACCAATCTACCAAGCCAAATAGCTTCTTTGCATGCCTCATTTGCTGCAACATACTCAGCTTCTGTAGTAGACTGTGTATTACAATCTTGTAATCGAGATTTCCATGATATGTCACCTCCAACCAATGTAAATACATAGCCTGATGTAGATCTCCTCTTATCCAAGTCTCCTGCATAATATGAGTCAGTGTATCCTCTGACACTCAAATCCTGACTACGATTGCATATGTGCATACTCTTTGTATGTTTTAAGTATCTCATGATACCTTTCACTGCCTCCCAATTTTTCTTGCCAGGATTTGACATATATCTACTAACCACTCCCACTACAAATGCAATATCCGGACGTGTAGCAATCAATGCATACATCAAACTCCCACATGCAGACGCATACAACACTGTATCCATTTCAACCTTTTCCACCTCAAACTGTGGGAAATCTTGGTTGCTTAGTTTCACATATGAAGGGAATGGTGTCATCAATGCCTTTCCCATGTCCATATGAAAACGTTGCAACACCTTGTCAATATACTCTTCCTAAGATAAATAAAGCATCTTTGACCTATCTCGGTGGATACGCATACCCAATATATGACTTGCCTCACCCATGTCTTTCATGTAAAAAACCTTTGCCATTTTTGACCTAAGAGCTGAAATTTATGCCATTTGTCTACCATCAAGTAACATGTCATCCACATACAAGATGAGGATTATCAAGCTACCATCCTTAGCTTGTCGAGTATACAGGCAATGATCTGTCTCACTTCTCTTGTATCCTTGAGAAAGCATTGACGGGAGCAAAGCAAACTCCGAACCCTGACGGCCTCTAAAACACCGGGGGCCGAGTGGCACGCCTCGAGCCTGTCACGATAAAGTAAATAGGGGGCACCACCTAGCTTTGAGCGGCTAGGACGCAGACCACGATGATGTGAACACCACAAACTTACACACACACACACACACACACACACACACACAGATATTGACCAAATGATGAAAACCCTCGGGGGTGTAAGGGAGAATTATTTCTGCAGTATTTACAATGAACTTCCTTCCAGCGAGGCGGCACACCGTGGTGACAGAGAGGTAGGGAGAAAAGATGGTGCAACTACTTGGTGCGTTCTCTAAAGATGACTTGATGATTGTGAAATTTGCTACCAAGAACGTGTGTATGTGTGTGTGTGTGTGTGTGTGTGTGCATGGACCATTGGAGTCGAGAGGTGGACATGGATCCCTTCACATGGTGCAATTCCCAAGGCAAACCTTCACACAAGCCCCCTCCCCATGGTGCCAATAGTGTCAATCCCACTAAACTCTACCAAGTGCTGACCTCTCATGAACTGCCCCCCCCCCCCCCCCCCCCCCCCCCCCCCCCCCGATAGTGACCTCTGCGTGCCCTTTTATAGATGTTGGCTGCTTGGATTAGGGTAATCCGGGTTTGATTAGGGTAAGCTAATCGGGGAGACAAAGCAAGGCGGTGGGCCCGGTGTGGTTGACCCTTGCTTTTTCTTGATAGTTATTAGAAAATGAAAACCTCTAGGTGGGCCTTTGCGACCATCACCTAGAGTGAGGGAATTTACAAATAGGGAATTTACAAGGCTTGGGGAAAGCTGAAATAAAAGGTGATGATAACCTACGAATTACTGAAAATGGTGTCGGGGTTGCGTGATGCCAGCGAATGGTGTGTTGCCGGTGCATCGGCGCCTTTGTTCTTTTTGTTGTCGGCGTCGCGTGCTTCGGGCCGTCTTCTTTGTTGTGGATGTAGATGGCGTAGAATTCCTTTGGTTTTCTTTTATGATATGCGTAGTGAGTGCGTATATGCGTGTGTGTGTGTGTGTATGTATGGGTGAGTGCATGTATATGTATATATATATATATATATATATATATATATATATATATATAGAGGTGTGTGTGTGTATATTTACATGTGTGAGCATCTACGTGCGTGGGAACGAGGGGTTTATTGTGTATATATATATATATGTGTGTATTTTGTTTCTTCTTATTTTTTCGGCAGTGCTGTGGGCGACGCAGAAATGGGGTGGGGGGGGGGGGTGTGCACCGTGTGTGTGTGTCTGTGTGGCGCGCCTACCGGTTGTGTACAGAGAGAGCGCGAGCAGCGGTGTGGATCCGGATGCCGACGGGCGAGACAGAGCATGAGGGTGGGGGAGATGGTGACGGAGGGGAGAGGGAATTGGGGTTGTGAGGGTTGTGCATGGCCGAGAGCGCACGCGGGTGTGGATGAGCGCAAGGCGCGGGTTGGGGGTAGCCGACAGAGGGCGAGACAAGGAGGGGGGGTGGGGTGAGGTATAGTCAACGACACAGAGAGAGAGAGAGAGAGAGAGAGAGAGAGAGAGAGAGAGAGAGAGAGAGAGAGAGAGAGAGAGAGAGAGAGAGAGAGAGGATATGGTGGGGGTTTTAGACGATAGAGGAAGAGAGGGTGAAAGAGATAGATGGAGGGAGAGAGAGAGCTTGCCCTAAGGCCCGCCATGGCTGCTCCCAAGAGAGAGAGAGAGAGAGAGAGAGAGAGAGAGAGAGAGAGAGAGAGAGTTAAGGCTAGGTGTAGATGGGGGGGGGGGGGGGGATTAGGCCAGTGGTTTGCCAGGGTGGGGGGGTGCTTAAGGCCGTTCAGGGAGTGTGGACGAGAGGGGGGTGGGGGTACGGCCTGCCATGGCTGGAGTGTGGACAAGGAGAGAGAGAGAGAGAGAGAGAGAGAGAGAGAGAGAGAGAGAGAGAGAGAGAGAGAGAGAGAGAGAGAGAGAGAGAGAGAGAGGGGAGAATATTTGGAAGAGAGAGAGAGAGGATAATATCTGTGGCGGCCCGCCGGGGCTGGAGTGTGACAGAAACACCAATGCACCTACCGGGCCGGGTGATGCAGCGACAGAGTAGGAGAGAGGGAATATTTAGCGGAGTCGGGAAGTAAGAGAGAGAGAGAGATCGTCTTTTGGTGATAATAGAGGGGTGTGGCCAAACTGGTGGCGCCCCATTGGTGGTTAACCTTGGGGGGGTATGGTGAATGGTAAAGGGCTTCTTTTTTTGTTTTTTTTTTTCTCTTTTTGGTAACAAACCTTTCCTTCTTAGGGTGTGATTCTCAAGGTCACGGTTTCAAAAGGTGGCCATCATTAGCCCTCCCATCTGGCTAGAGGCATTCATGCTTCTAGCCCTTCCTCTGCATCTTTAGTTGTGGATTTAGAGGGTTCTCCCTCTTCTGGAATGTCTAGCATGAATTCTGGATAAAACCTAAGAAAATACCTTTTGAGTCTCTATCCATTGACCCTAGTCTTGTGAATTCTCCTATCTGCTTCCATCAGCTTATACCTGCCATTGTCATAGCGTTTCTTAACAATGAATGGTCCTTCCTATCTGGGTTGAAATTTCTTGTCCTTCTTGGTGTCGAATTTGTTGTCGTATCTCAGCACTAACACCTTTTTCCAGTTCCTTTTCTTTAAGCCCTTGATTGAACGTGAGCCGGTGTCGTTCTGCCTGTGCTACATAGTGATTGATGGCTTCGTCCCTATCTAGTTGGAGCCTCTCAGATCCAGGATATGGTTTCGAATATTTACGATTGGGTGCTGTATCTGGCTAGCCAAGACACGTAAGCTGGCTATCTGTACCTCAATGGACCGTAGAATTGCCTCCTTCCCATAAACTAGATGGAAAGGGGTGAAACCTAGTGATGTTCGGAACGTCGTTCGGTAGGCCCAAAGAGCTGCCATGAAATGTTTATCCCAGTCTCCCATGTGATTGTTCACCTGTTTTGTGATGATTTTACAAATCATTCCATTTACCTTCTCTATCAGACCATTGCACTGTGAATAGTATGGTGTGGAATTTCGGCGTGTGATGCCTAACTTCTTCATCAATTCTCCCACCAGATCGCCTCTGAAACCTGGCCCTCTATCTGATATTATCTCAAGAGGAGTGCCAAAACGGCAACAGATATGCTCAAAAATGAACTTTGCTACCTCTTGGGCTATAATGCGGCTGGTGGCTGTTGCCTCTGCCCATCGAGTCATGTAGTCTACACCCACTATGATGTACAGTTTACTTGATTGGGCCCTTGGTAAAGGACCGATTGCATCTATTCCCCATTTTTCAAATGGACCATATGAGATGATAGGATTTTGTGGTTCGTAGGTTAATGTGCGATTACTGGCAACTTGACAAGCCTTACATGTTTTACACCAATGGTGTACATCTCTGTTCAAGCTAGGCCAAGAATATCCTGCTTGTAGAATCTTCCTACTGGTGATATCTAGAGCAAAATGACTGCCGTAGACGCCATCATGGCAACTTTAAATTACCTCTGTGATCTCACTGGAGGTTGGCACCCGCCTGAGAATTTGATCCTTGCCCTTACAATACAAGTGGTCATTTACAAGGCGGTATCTAGTAGCCTTCCTTACCAGCCACTATTTCTGGCCTTTGGTGTATCCTTCCGGACATTCTCCCGTATCTAGAAAGCTGACGACATCAGGCATAGCATCACTACCTTGACAGAGGGGTAGCTTCAGTTTGATTGCTCCTACGGGAAAGTCTTGTATTCTTTCTTTGGCTTGAGCATCTACCTCCTGATTTTCTGCTCTGGGGACATGAAATAGTTTCACTGCTTCAAATTTCCTTAGAAGATCCTTAACTTGGCGTAGTTGACCAAGTAAAACCTGATTTTTACAAACCCAAGTGCCATTTATCTGCCTTATCAAAAGCAAAGCGCCGTCAAACACATTTAGGCGCTGAATTCCTTGTGAAATACATTGTTCCAACCCAAGAATTAGGGCTGCATATTCTGCTTCATTGTTGGAGTGGGAGTGTAATAACTACCCTGTGGAGAATACTCTTTCTTGTTGCTCATTGAAAATGACTATACCAACCGCAGACTGGTCCATTGTTCTCTTGTATGTTCCGTCAAAGAAATGAGAGTGAGCTGTTTCTAGCCTAGGACTCTCTACCATTGTTGTTTCTTCCTTTGCTTCCGTGATGACCTTCGGGTTCTTCTCATAGTGGCGATGAGTGAGAATTCCCACTAAACTAGCGCTGGTGGAGTTTTCTACTTGCATGGTGTAGTCAAACTCTTGTAATCTAATTAACCACTTAGAGATCCTAGATGAGACATCCATGTGTCACATTACATATGGGAAAACCTCTTCCATTGTCAGGATTACAAAGTCTAGGCAGGAGATAGGAGCGAAATTTTGTGGTAGCAAACATTAGTGTCAGAACCATGTGTTCTACTTCGTTAAATCCCTTTTCTGACAGGGTCATGACACGACTAGCGAAGTAAATAGGACGCATGAAAGAAGTTTGGGGGTCCTTTTGCATTAGCAGGGCTCCGAGTGTATCACTTCCTACACTAGGGTTCATAGAAAATGGCTCGTCCCAGTTAGGGGGTGAAATGGTGGGAAGCTTAGCTAGGATTTGCTTTACCTCGGTAAATTGCTGCTCATTCTCTTCACTCTATGATAAGACATCCCTCTGGGTGAGTTTTTGTAGGGGAAGGACCACTTGAGATAGCAAGTGAATGAACGTGCTTAAGTATCTTACCTTCTGAAGGAAAGAAACCAATTGCTTAGCAGTGGTGGGTGACGATAAAGATACCAGGGCTTGGATCTTGCTAGGATCAACCTAAATCCATTTTGCTGAAATTACATGGCCTAGGAGAGTGAATTTGCTTTAACCAATGTGACACTTATCCACATTGAGCTGGCCACCCAAGGTTTGCAGCTTGGTTAAGCTATCATAGACTTTGCTTAAATGAAGGGCTCGTGAACTAGAGATGCAAAAATCATCTATGAAAACCCGTATTGATGTTCCAAAGTAGGGTTGGAAAACAAAGGTCACATAGCACTGAAATGTGGTTGGGGCGTTAGTGAGGCCAAAAGGCATCACCTGTAAGCAAAGCATCCCCAAGGTGTGATAAGGTTGTCTTCTTCTGATTTTCTTCCGCAATGCTAATCTGGAAATATCCTGAGTAGCCATCGCACACTGTGTATCATTCGTGATCGCCACTTCATTGAGAATTTCATCCTAGAATGGGAGGGGAAAGTGATCCCTCTTCGTGGCTGCATTGAGAGGTTTATAGTCCACACAGACTCTCCACTTACCATTCTTTTTTGGTGTGACTACTACTGGGGAGACCCATTCTGAGTCTTCAAAAGGGTAGATAAAACCTGCTTGTAGAAAACTTCTCACCTATTTAAGTAGTGCCTCTTGTTGGATTACTCCAAGCCTTCTGAGCTTCTGCACTATGGGTTTACTGCCTTCCTTAAGTTTTATGTGGTGTTGCACTACTGTAATTCTTGTGATCTAATCATAGCCATCAATGAACAAAGTAGTGAAGTTACCTAGCATGGAGACATATTCCTTCCTTTCTTCATCGGTTAACTCATTTGAGAGCATTTTTTGTAATATACCTGCATCCTCCAAGGACTGCGTACGTGATGATTCCTCTTGGTTTCTCGGGGGTGTTTCAGATTGTGTCAATCTTTTTGGATCTTTAAGAATGACCCCCATCACTTCGATGCTACTGTCACTCCCATTGAGAGGCGGAAGTGAAAAAAATAGACCCGGTCGACTCTACACCAAGACTATGCACAATGGCCTCATCATGGGGGATACACAATAGGGGCACCACCTAGTGAGATATGCGGCTAGGACGCATTCATATACACAATGAAGCATGCCATGGAAAACAATTTCAAGATCCACTCCCAAATGTGGAATGGGGTGGTCGGAGAATAATGTGAGAGGAGTGGTGAATGAGTGAGAATGGGCTTGCTACTCGTGCATGTTAGTAAGGAAGATAATGAGGTAGGGGAAACTTGCGAGTATGCTCACTTCTCATACAAGAGGTGGCGAATCTGCACACCTCAAGATGCAAGTAGCAAGATGATAGGAATATGAGAGGGAGAGAGAGAGAGTGTGTGTATGGTGGCGAATCCGCACACCTTAACATAAGCAGAAAAAAATGGCAAGGAACAACTATATACCATACTCACAATGAGATGTATCCAAAGCGACACAAGGTATGGCACCAAGATGGAGCGTGTTGATTGCTTGCAAAAGATGAATACAATAGGTAGTGTATGGCAAAAAGATGCGAAGGGAACAAGATTGTAGGAGGCATAATGGAGAGATGGGAGTTGATGGCGAGGAATATCATGAGTGTGTCTACCCTTCTTCTTCTTGAAATTGTGCCTTCAATCCTTAATTACAAGTGGTGTGGAGGTATGGTGCTCATTTTGTGCATGGTGATGGTGTTGTGATTATGTGATTAGGGTTCATGCTACAAGCACGTAGCTCAAGGGTGTGTATGGATAGGTGTGTGTGTGTGTGTGTGTGTGTGTGTGTGTGTGTGTGTGTGTGTATTCCCCCTCCCAAATGAGCTCTCATGGCCTCCTTATATAGGGAAGGAGGGGAGGATTTAACAATATTTCTAATTGAGGTGAGTGTCCCACTCTCGTGAGACTAGGAAAATGGGGTGCATGTGACTGTGGCTCCCATCTTGTCTCCTCATTATTTAAAATACCAGAGTCAATAGAGAGAGAAGAAGAGAGAATGTGGGTAGGATGTAGAGGATAGGAGATATTTACAATAGTCTAGCTTTGGCTAGACATAAGTTTATTAGGGAGAGAAGAGAGAGGTAAGAAATTTATAAGAGAGGTTGTCGAAGGTGGATTGGTGTTGATGAGGATGGATCCTCCAAAAATGGTGATAGAATCACTCTAGAGTTGCCAAGACCTCATTAAAAGAGCCTTGTCTCTTGTAATCATGCTTGAAGAGTTCGAGAACCATAGCCATTCTAGAGGGAAGAAAATTGGGGATGGCCTGTGTCACCATTACACGAGAAAATTGGGGTCCACCACAAAAATCATAGCTCCGTGTTTATAACTCCAAAAATTCTGAAAAAAATTGAGCTAAAAGGTGAGCTCACGAGCTACATCTTTTATGTTGAACACTCCTTCGGATTCGGGATTCTTCTCTACTTAAAAAATTCAGCCAAATAATGTATTATTTGTGGCTGCAAAGGTCTTTTGGTGGTCCCCTTTGAGTGGACTTCTCTCTTGCCTTCAAGTGTAAGCTCCTTCATGTGTATGAAAACATGATCTATAGTTTTGAAAAGATTGGCAATCATCTAGATGGAGGTATTATTGAAATTATAAAGTGGGGTTGAGGTTTGAAAATGAAAACTAGTGAATAAAATATTTGGTAGGGTGGAATAATATATATACATGAAAAATATATTAGAAAATACTAAATATATATATAATGTAATTTAGAATATATATATTTATGCTTAAGGTCAAAAGAGAGATCAACAAAGAAAGCTTAATTATTTATGCTATATCGCGATTGATTAGCATAAGTCTTATTTATTCAATAAAGGCTAAAACGTTTGTGAAAAAGGGAAGAAAAAATCAAAAGTAACTTATATAATAGGAAATATTTTTTTGGTAAAAGGGAAAAAAATATATGGGGGGGTTCCCATGCATGGAAAAGTTTGCCTCATTAGCCCTCCCCCTAAGGCTAGAGGTATTCATGCCTCTAGAGTTGTACTTGATTCTTCTTCAATTGAGGTGGAGGAGTCTCCCTCCTCGGGGATTTCCATCATAGGTGCTTGATCAAATCTCAAAAAGTATTGCTTCAACCTCCATCCATTGACACGTGTTTTGTGGAGCCTACCATCTGCATCCATCAATTGGTAACTGCCATTGGCGTAGCGCTTTCTAATGACAAATGGCCCCTCCCATCTGGGTGAAAACATTTTTATCCTTCCTAGTGTCAAACCTCTTATCATACCGTAGGACCAACATACCTTTCTTGATACCTTTTGCCCTAAGTCCCTTGTTGAAGGTAAGTCGACGTTGCTCTGCCTGTGCTGCATAATAGTTGATAACATCTTCTCTGTCTAGTTGAAGCCTCTCTAGATCAAGAATGTGGTTGTGGAGATGAGAATTAGGACGTTCCACTTGCCCAGCTAGCACCCTGAGACTAGCCAATTGTACTTCAATGGGTAAAATGGCTTCCTTACCAAACACCAAGTGATATGGTGTGAACCCAAGGGATGTGCGAAATGAAGTGCGATAAGCCCAAAGTGCAGCCATAAGATGTTTGTCCCAATCACTTTTGTGATTGTTTACATGTTTAGTGATGATCTTGCAGATCATACCATTTACCTTTTCCACCAAACCATTGCATTGTGGGTAGTAGGGAGTTGAGTGTCGTCGTGAGATACCTAACTTCTCCATTAGCTCTCCTACAAGGTCTCCTCTAAAACCTGGTCCCCTATCAGAAATTATTTCAAGAGGAGTGCCAAAACGGCAACAAATGTTTTCAAATACAAACTTAGCCACTTCCTTAGCTGTAATCCGGGTGGTGGCAACTGCTTCAGCCCACCTGGTCATGTAGTCCACACCCATGATGATATAAAATTTACCTGATTGGCTCCTTGGCAAAGGCCCAATAGCATCAATTCCCCATTTCTCAAATGGTCTATATGAGATTATAGGAGTCTGTGGCTCATATGTGAGCCTCCTATCCCCTGCCTTTTGACATTCCTTGCATGTTTTACACCAATGATGCACATCCCTATGTAGACTAGGCCATACAAACCCGGCTTGTAGAATCTTTCTACTAGTGATGTCAAGTGCAAAGTGTCCTTCGTAAACACCATCATGGCAACTTGAAATGATTTCAGTGATCTCTATAGAAAGAGGTACACGCCTAAGAATTTGATCCTTACCCTTGCAGTAGAGGTCGTCATTGATAAGGCGGTATTTTGTTGCCTTGCGCACAAGCCACTGCTTTTGGCCCTTAGTAAGATCTTTAGGACACTCTCCTGTGTCCAAGAAACTCATGATGTCAGGCGTAGCATCACTACCTTGGAAGAGAGGCACCTTCAACTTGATAGCATCCACCACTGAAACATCTTGCAGCTTCTCCCTAGCTAGAGCATCTGCTTCTTGATTTCTGCTCGAGGGACATGATGTAATTGTACAACTTGAAATTTCCCTAAAAGTTCCTTGACTTTGCGCAAATGTCCTAGCAAGCTATGATTTTTACAAGCCCAAGTTCCTTGTATTTGTTTTATTAAAAGCATGGCATCACCAAATACATTTAACCGTTGAATGCTCTGTGTCACACACCACTCTAACCCAAGAGTTAAGGCTGCATATTCTTCCTCATTGTTAGAGTGAGAATCCAAGAGATTCCCAATGGAGAAAATCTTATCCCCTTGCTCGTTGAAGATGACAATGCCTGCTGCAGCTTTGTCCACTTTCCTCTTGTAGGCTCCATCAAAGAAAAGAGAGTGAGCCTCCTCTACCTTAGGGGCTTCCAACACAGGTGTAATATCTTGATCATTTGGCTTTATCTTTAGCTTCTTTTCATAGTGGCGATGAGTGAGAATACGTCCTAGACTGGTCCTTGTGGAGTTCTCCACTTGCATTGTGTAGTCAAAGTCTTGTAGCCTTGTGAGCCATTTGGAAATCCTAGAAGAAACATCCATGTGCTGCATTACATAAGGAAATAATTCTTCCATTGTTAAGATTATGAATGGTCTAGACAATAAATAAGAGCGAAATTTGGTGGTAGCAAACATTAATGAAAGCACCATGTGCTCCACTTCCGTGTATCCATTTTCTGATGGAGTCATCATTCGACTAGAGAAGTAGATAGGACGCATGAACGAAGTTTGAGGATCCTTTTGCATCAGTACAGCCCCAAGTGTGTCATTGCCCACACTAGGGTTTACATAAAATGGCTCGTCCCACTTTGGAGGTGCTATGGTGGGAAGTGAAGCTAGAATTTGTTTTACCTCATTGAATTGTTGTTCATTTTCTTCACTCCAAGTGAAAATCTCTTGATGGGTAACTTGTTGTAAAGGGAGAACCACTTGGGAGAGCAAGTGAATGAACCTACTCAAATACCTCACCTTTTGAAGAAAAGAGACCAATTTCTTTGTTGTGGTGGGAGAGGTCAAAGCCACCAAGGCTTGAACCTTGCTTGGGTCAGCTTCAATGCTGTTGGCCAAGATCAAATGGCCAAGAAGAGTAACCTTGCTTTCACCAATGTGGAATTTCTCCACACTGAGTTGGCCCCCCAAAGCTTGTAGCCTATCTAGACCTTCATAAACTTTCTCCAAATGAAGAGCGCGAGAGCTATAGATACAAAAGTCATCAATAAAAACACGGATTGATTTTCCAAAGAATGGCTGAAAAACAAATGTCACATATCGCTGAAAAGTGGCTGGAGCATTAGTGAGACCAAAAGGCATAACTCTGTAAGCAAAACATCCCCATGGTGTGATGAAGGTTGTCTTCTTTTGATCTTCTTCAGCGATGCTAATTTGGAAGTAGCCTGAGTAGCCATCACATACCGTATAGCGCTCGTGTCCTGCTACCTCATTGAGAGTTTCGTCTTGAAAAGGAAGAGGAAAATGGTCCCTCTTTGTGGCTGCATTAAGAGGCTTGTAATCAACACAAACCCTCCACTTACCATTCTTCTTTGGTGTGACTACCACTGGAGAAACCCACTCTGAGTCTTCAACAGGATAGATAAACCCAGCTTCTAGCAACTTCCTCACCTCTTTGAGCAGGGCGTCTTGTTGAATTACTCCTAGCCACCTGAGCTTCTGCACTACAGGTTTACTTCCCTCCTTGAGCTTAATGTGATGTTGAACTACTGTGATGCAGTGATTTTATCATATTCATTAATGAACAATGTGGTAAAATTACTTAGCATCAAAATATAATCTTCACGCTCCTTCCCACACAACTCACTAGAGAGCATTTGATGTAGCTTACGTGCTTCTACCAAAGGTTGTATACCTGGTGTCTCCCCTTTGTTTGATGATGAGAAATCAGGTTGCTCCATCTTCTTAGGGTCCTTGAGAATGATCCCCATCACCTCAATGCTACCGTCACTTTCTTCACTCACTGTTGACTCCTCCTCTGAGGTGGTTGAAGAGTCACCACTAGAAAATTCATCCATAGAGGCTTCTAGATCCATGTCGCATTGCTGACCTGTCTTCATGTCGTAAATTATTGGCCTCCCTTTTGCCTCCTTCATCTGGATTATGCCGGTGTCCCAGTCCTGCTTAGCTCTCATAGCAATAAGCCAAGGCCTCCCTAGAATGATAGGGTAGCCCTCCCCTTTGTGTGGCATGACAAAGATGTCCACATCTACCTCGGTGTTGAATGCCTTTATCCTAACTGCATTTATAACACTAACACATTGAACTTTTACATTATTTGCCATTTTGGCTCGGCATGGTGCCGACCGACACACCTCTAAACCCAAACGGTGCATCATTTTTTCACTCATGACGCATATTTGTGCGCCACCATCGATGTAGATATTGGAGATGTGTTGCCCTTTGATGTAAGCATCCATCATTGGTAGTATGTCATCTAGATTCCTCCCAGAGATAGCCCTAGCTATATTTGGCTTTGGTCGTCTCGTGCTAACCATATTTGTCCATTGTCTCCTCACCCTAGGTGCTAGGTGGAGTAACTAGGGCTAGGTGATTTTTGGGCCCTGCACATAAGCATCTTGAACCAAATCATATGGTTTAGAACATTCACCCAAAGAGAAATCTACAATGTCAATTTTACGTCGTGACTTGGACGGCTTTTTGCTAGATTCCCCTTTAGTCTTCATCTTTTCTTCCTTTTAGGAAGATTCACCATGCCTAGCGCGTTACCCCTATGGCATCTACTCCTTTAACCTTGGTCTTATCCTCCTCCACTTTCTCCTTTCCTTTACCTTCAAGACTGATGACGCTTATTGTGTGATTGCCAACTGGTGGTGTGGGTAAGGGTGGAATGAGAGGTTGTGGTGGTGGTGGTGGTTGTGGTTGAATGGGTGGTTGTAGGATTTTCACGGGTGATGCTTGTTGTGGTGCCCTCGGTGGTGGTGGTCTTGCTCTCGGTGGTGAAACCTGGTTTTTCCTGGCTCCTCTGTTGAAATTCTACCTCCTTGGGTGTAGACAGTAGTACATGCCATGACCATCCTCCCCACAATTGTAGCAGTGGTATTCTTGGTTTTGCCTTCATTGTCCTCTCCCTTGCTCTTCGTTGCGATTGTGTGCATGCCCTTGTTGTATCAAATGGACTGAGAGATTCTCAAGTTGATTGGTGATTCGATTGAGCAGGTCTTGCTGATCTTCAATTGGTTCTTGTGGTTGAATCCTCTAGGTGGCTGTTGTAGGTGGTGCTAGAGGTGGTCGGGTCCTAACGACTTCTTCTTCATCGATATTCATGGATTGTAGGTGCAACTTCTTGTCTTTAAGGCGAGCCACTTCAACTGCTAGCTCATACGTAGCAAGAAACCTTCCCTTCACCTTCTCTTTAAGAGTTGGTCATAACCCAGCCACAAACCGATCCTTCTTTAGGAAATCAAGTGCCCCCTTATCCTCTCTTAGCGATGCAACCCATCGCCCCCATAAATCTACAAACTTTGACTCATATGCTGCGTATTCTAGCATACTGCCCTGCTTCAACTCTATCAACAATTGCCTTAGCTTCTCTGATGTTGTGCCCTCTCCAAAAATCTTGACAAAGGCTGCTCTTAATAAGTCCCACCGTTCCTTGGTTGCTTGTGCCAAGGCATTGTACCATGATCTTGCCTCCACCTTCATTAGAAGTGGGAAGATGCGCAAGCGTGAAGCATCATCATCTCTCACAGAGATGACACATGCTATTTCCAAGTTGTCTAGAAAGTCTACAACATCCTCACCCACCTTACCAGTAAAGGTTGGAAATGCTACACTTGTCATTGTGAGAGTGAGAAAATTAACTTGACTTAGAAATCTTAAAAAAAAAAAAAAAAAAGAGATTCAATACATGGGTGCTCGGTAGATGGAAAACATACTATACAAGGATGAAAATAACTACATCAAAAGGCACTTCATGATTAATCATAGGGAGAATAAAAGGTGGAGAAGAGGTGTTTATCTCTTGCAGTCGTTCTCTACCAAACATGGTTGTAATGATCTGTTGATAAAACATCTTGAGGTCCAAGATTACTTTGATTGATTGAATTCTTTGTGGTGCAGAAGTTTGGTTCCTTGCAAAAGGTTGATGTGTTGGGTCCATCACATGATAATTCGGAAAGGCTCTCTCCTTTGTGGTGGAAGGTTATAGTAAGAGGTGTAGAGCTCTTGGTAGTCGAGGTCAAATTTATAGTACCACAGGACAAGGTTGTCTTCGTCTTCTAGCTCTAGGACTGCCCCTCTAGCAAGCTCTTGGAAAAGCTTGAACTCTCTCTCTTTGAGCAACTTCACTTTCCTGCAAGATAGAGTGCCATCTAGTGTATACACAGGTGTGATGAGGTAGGTGGTGAGTCTTACCACTTGTATTAATCCAAGTTGGATGGATACATAGAAAGCTATAAAGTCGTCATCATAGCCTTGATTCACAAGCAAAACTCCTTGAAGGTGGAGGGTCTTGTCTTTCTGCCAAGCAAACCCTGTGTCAAAGACCTTCTCGATGACAAGCTCTGCCACTTCACTCGGTAGACGACGTAGAATCCATGCTGCTATTTCTAGTTCCTGGCTCATGAGATGAGAGTGAGGTATAGAAAGACTTTGGAGGATTTACCCTTTTGTTTTGGAGACGGGGTGATTGTCGGCGCTGGAAAACCCTTGAATCTTTTGGTGCAAGGGAGAGGGAGGGACCACGCATTCATAGTAGCTTCCTCAAGGCTTGTTGTGGACGTAGGTGGAATAGGTGGCAAAGATGGGGACGTAGATGTAGAGAAGCCTAGTGCTACTTGAAAGCCTATCGTTGTGAGAACGCCTGAGCGGATGTCGAGGGAGAAAATGATGGCATTTTCTTCACTTTGGGTTTCACTCATGTCGAAGTTGCGGTTTTTGGCTACAATGTGAGCATGATGCAGCTTGTGCCTTGCTTTTACGCTTGCGGGGATGATGATAAATGTAAACAATCTGAGTAGGGAACGACGGTCTTACCACTTCTTCTATGCTAACAATACAACACCCTGGCAAGAGTGTCTTGATGACTTGCATCAAACCTGCTTGAAGCTCCTCCTCTTCAATGGTCCAATTAGAGTATTTCAAAAGCCACTCGTCCATGAAGAGAATTAAACATGTCAGCCTTGTAAACTGAAGGTTTCAAGAGCCCTCCTCAGTGGGGGCACCAAATGAGAGGCGGAAGTGAAAAAAATAGACCCGATGGCCTCTACACCAAGACTATGCACAATGGCCTCATCATGGGGGATACACAATAGGGGCACCACCTAGCAAGATATGCGGCTAAGACGCATTCATATACACAATGAAGCATTCCATGGAAAACAATTTCAAGATACACGCCCAAATGTGGAATGGGGTGGTCGGAGAATAAGGTGAGTGGAGTGGTGAATGATTGAGAATGGTCTTGCTACTCGTGCATGTTAGTAAGGAAGATAATGAGGTAGGGGAAACTTGCGAGTATGCTCACTTCTCATACAAGAGGTGGCGAATCCGCACACCTCAAGATGCAAGTAGCAAGATGATAGGAATATGAGAGGAAGAGAGAGAGTGTGTGTATGGTGGTGAATCCGCACACCTTAACATAAGCAGAAAAAAATGGCAAGGAACAAGTATATACCATACTCACAATGAGATGTATCCAAAGCGACACAAGGTATGGCACCAAGATGGAGCGTGTTGATTTATTGCAAAAGATGAATACAATAGGTAGTGTATGGCAAGAAGATGAGAAGGGAACAAGATTGTAGGAGGCATAATGGAGAGATGGGAGTTGATGGCGAGGAATATCATGAGTGTGTCTACCCTTCTTCTTCTTGAAATTCTGCCTTCAATCCTTAATTACAAGTGGTGTGGAGGTATGGTGCTCATTTTGTGCATGATGATGGTGTTGTGATTATGTGATTAGGGTTCATGCTACAAGCACGTAGCACAAGGGTGTGTATGGATAGGTGTGTGTGTGTGTGTATTCCCCCTCCCAAATGAGCTCTCATGGCCTCCTTATATAGGGAAGGAGGGGATGATTTAGCAATATTTCTAATTGAGGTGAGTGTCCCACTCTCATGAGACTAGGAAAATGGGGTGCATGTGACTGTGGCTCCCATCTTGTCTCCTCATTATTTAAAATACTATAGTCAATAGAGAGAGAAGAAGAGAGAATGTGGGTAGGATGTAGAGGATATGAGATATTTACAATAGTCTAGCTTTGGCTAGACATAAGTTTATTAGGGAGAGAAGAGAGAGGTAAGAAATTTATAAGAGAGGTTGTCGAAGGTGGATAGATGTTGATGAGGATGGATCCTCCAAAAATGGTGATAGAATCACTCTAGACTTGCCAAGACCTCATTAAAAGAGCCTTGTCTCTTGTAATCATGCATGAAGACTTGTAGAACCATAGCCATTCTATAGAGAAGAAAATTGGGGATGGCCTGTGTCACCATTACACGAGAAAACTGGGGTCCACCACAAAAATCATAGCTGTGCGTTCATAACTCCAAAAATTCTGAAAAACATTGAGCTAAAAGGTGAGCTCAGGAGCTACATCTTTTATGTTGAACACTCCTTCAGATTCGGGATTCTTCTCTACTTAAAAAATTCAGCCAAATAATGTATTATTTGTGGCTACAAAGGTCTTTTGGTGGTCCCCTTTGAGTGGACTTCTCTCTTGCCTTCAAGTGTAAGCTCCTTCATGTGTATGAAAACATGACGTATAGTTTTTAAAAGATTGGCAATCATCTAGATGGTGGTATTATTGAAATTTGAAAGTGGGGTTGAGGTTTGAAAATGAAAACTAGTAAATAAAATATTTGGTAGGGTGGAATAATATATATACATCAAAAATATATTAGAAAATACTAAATATATATATAATATAATTTAGAATATATATATTTAATGCTTAAGGTCAAAAGAGAGATCAATAAAGAAAGCTTACTTATTTATGCTACATCGTGATTGATTAGCATAAGTTTTGTTTATTTAATAAAGGCTAAAACGTTTGTGAAAAAGGGAAGAAAAAATCAAAAGTAACTTATATAATAGGAAATATTTTGTTGGTAAAAGGGCAAAAAATATATGGGGGGGTTCCCATGCATGGAAAAGCTTGCCTCACCATCAGTGGTGGTTGTCTCTTCTCCTGAGGTAGACGAACAGTCGCTACTAGACTCATCTTCTAAAGCCTCGAAGACCATGTTGCGTTGCTTCCCAGTCCTCATGTCGTAGAATATGGACTTACCTTTAGCGTCCATCTGAATCATTCCGGTGCTCCAATCTTGTTTAGCCTCCATAGCCATAAGCCAAGGCCTCCCAAGAATGATGGGGTAGCCCTCCCCTTTGTGTGGCATGACAAAGATGTATACCTCCACTTCTGTATTGAATGATTTTACTTTGACCGCATTCACAATGCCCACGCATTTCACTCGTACATTGTTTGCCATTTTGGCTCAGCAGGGTGCCGGCCTACTTACCTCTAGACATAGATGGTGGATCATCTTTTCACTCATGACGCATATTTGCGCGCCACCATCTATGTAGAAATTTGAGATTGGTTGCCCCTTGATGTGGGCACCCATGGTTGGTAGGATGTCGTCGAGATCCCTTCCAGAGATATCGCCAGCTATCCTGGGTCTTGATTTCCTGGTACTCACCATTTTTGTCCATTGCCTCCTCATTCTTGGTGCAAGGTGGAGTAATTGGGGCCAAGTTTTCTTCGGGTTCTGCATTAACACATCCTGAACTAAGTCATAGGGTTTTGCATACTCACCTAGTGAGAAGTCCACGATGTCTATCTTCAGTTGCCGTCTAGCTGCTTGCTTGCTAGACTTGGCCTTCCCTTTCATCTTCTCTTCTCCTTGAGAGGCTTCCTCGTTCCTGGCACACTTCACTCCCATAGCATCCACATCTTCTATATTCTCTTTCCCTTTGTGCTTCTGTCGAACTAATTCTTCTACCTTTGCCTTCCCTTTAGCCTCCAAGCTAATAACACTCGCCGCTTGGTTCACATCAGGTGGTGGGGGTAGTGGTGGAATGATAGGTTGGGGTGGTGGTTGTTGTTGTACAGGTGGTCGAAGGATCTGGACCGGTGGGATCAGACCTGGTTTCCTAGGTGGTGGTGGTCCTGCTCTTCATGGAGAGATCTGATTCTGTCTCCCCCCTCTATTGAAATTCTGCCTCTTTGGATGTGGGCAGTAGTACATACCATGGCCGTCTTCCCCGCAATTGTAGCACTGGTGCTCTTGGTCACGCCTTCGTTGTCCTCTTTCTTGTTCTAGATTCATGACAGGTGCATGCCCTTGCTGCACCAGATGCATGGATAAACTCTCTAGTTGGGTGGTGATGCGACTGAGCAGGTCTTGCTGCTCTTCTGATGCCTCTTGTGGTTGGGCTCTATGATTGGCTGTTGCAGTCACTGGGGTTGGTCAGACCGAGCTTGTTTCCTCTGACTCGTTTACTCTTGCTTGCATGCGCAGCTTCTTGTCTTTAAGGCGGGCTACTTCTACTGCCAACTCATATGTTGCAGGAAACCTTCCCTTAACCTTCTCTCTAAGCAGCGACCATAAACAAGCAATCAAACGGTCCTTCTTTAGGAAATTAGGTGCTCATTTGCCTTCCTCCAGTGAGGCAACCCATCTCTCCCAGAAGTCCACGAATTTGGACTCGTAGGTGGCATACTCTAGCAGACCTCCCTGCTTCAATTTCGTCAGTAGCTGCCATAGCTTCTCGGAGGTTGTGCCTCCACCAAACCTCTTTACAGAAGCATCCCTTAACACGTCCCATGCATTCTTGGTAGCCTAGGGCAATGCATTATACCAGGACTTGGCCTCTACTTTCATCAGTAGAGGAAAAATTTGAAGTTATGAAGCGTCGTCATCTTTGTTGGAAACGACGCAAGGAATGTCGAAATCATCCAAAAAGTCGGTGGTGAGATCTTCTCCCTTCTTTCCACTGTACGTGGGGAAAGAAACACTTACCATTGTAGTGACTCGGGAAATTACAAACCTTTTTCTTTAATGATAGTAGCGGCTCATAGCGGCTTTTTACAGGGTTGGGCGGATAGGTTAAAACAGGATAAAGATAGAAACATTAAAGGAATGATGGTAATCCAATATGGGGAGAATGATAGGGTTTCAGGAATTAAGGATTTCTCCTAGTAGCACCGCACCGAATAGTTACACGATCTTCTGTTGGTAGAGGATTTTCCTATCTACATAGATATTCACATGCGTATGCTGCAAGAATCTGAACAGGAATGCTGTCAGCCCATTTTCCATCATGCACAGAGGGTGGAGTACTTAATTATACTCTTACCATGCCAGAGTTGATGAGTCGGCACATCCACAGGAGCTCGTTGCCTTTCATGGGCTCTACCTTTTCTTCGTCTCTCAGCACTTACCAGGTGATGACGACGCGTCTGACCACTCCCAGCCTCTTGGCTAGTAGCAATTGCAGATAATTTCCATAGTCGGCGTGTTGCATAAATTCCACTCCATTCAGCTGCAACTCATCTCTAGCCCACTAGGTTTCTCCCATGGTGGAGAGCTTCTTCAGGATAAGTTGTACAGGGAGAGGAGGAAGATCCTTTACCCGTCTTCCAAAACAGAGAGAGCAGTAGCCGAACCACTCTTCCCTAGGACATGGTAATCTTCTTACCACTTCTTCTTCAGGATTGTCAAAGTGGACTGGTTGCACTCGCATGCGTCGTGCAAATTGGTAGGCGGCCTTCCACCGCTTAGCTTTGGATGACTTCCTCTTTGGCAAGCTAGTTACAACCCGGCTTTCTGAGCTTGAAGCACTTGCTTGGCTAGATGCTTCTCCCTTGGGGGTCATGTGTTTCCAGACTAGCTTATCTTTCCCTTACCTTTGGCTCGAGCAGCCCCTTTAGGCCATTGTGGAGTAAAGGTTATAACTTTGACTGCAGTTTCTTTAGGGAAAAGAGGCCTCACCATTTTCTTTCCTCCTTTGATGTGAATGACTTCTTTGCGAGATGAATGTCGATGTAGACGATTTCAGCCCCTTCGCTGCCTTCGTTGCTGGCACTCTGGACAGTGTGTTTTGGTTGACAACAGTGATGGTACTTCACAGACCTCCCACCTGATGCTCTCAATTTTTGGTTCGAACGAGCAACACGAGATGGAGAATTTACCTCTTGAATACTGAAGACACTGCAGCTTGGCAGTAGTACTTCAATGAAGGCGGCTAGTGCCACCTTATTCTCCTCTTCTTCCGTCCTCCAGTTAGAAAATTCCTTCAGCCATTCGTCCATGATTGATGGCGTGCGTAACTTTCAGCATTGTAAACTAAAGGGTTCTTAGAATCCCTCCTCCGTGGGGGCACCAAATGACGGGAGCAAAGCACGCCTCGAGCCTGTCCACTGTAAAGTGAACAGGGGGCACCACCTAGGTTTGAGCGGCTAGGACGTAGAACACGATGATGTGAACACCGCAAACTTACACACACACACACACACACACACACACACACAAAGATTGACCAAATGATGAAAACCCTCGGGGGTGTGAGGGAGAGTTATTTATGCATTATTTACAATGACCTTCCTTCCAACGAGGCGGCACACCGTGGTGATAGAGAGGTAGGGAGAAAAGATGGTGCAACTACTTGGTGCGTTCTCTAAAGGTGACTTGATGATTGTGAAACTTGCTACCAAGAACGTGTGTGTGTGTGTGTATGCATGGACCATTGGAGTCGAGAGGTGGACGTGGCTCCCTTCACATGGTGCAATTCCCAAGGCAAACCATCACACAAGCCCCCTCCCCGTGGTGCCAATAGTGTCAATTCTTCCCACTAAACTCTACCACATGCTAACCTCTCATGAACCCCCCCCCCCCCCCCCCCCCCCCCCGATAGTGACCTCTTAGTGCCCTTTTATAGGTGTTGGCCGCTTGGATTAGGGTAATCCCGGTTTGATTAGGGTAAGCTAATCGGGGAGACAAAGAAAGGTGGTGGGCCCGGTGTGGTTGACCCTTGCTTTGTCTTGAGAGTTATTAAAAAATGAAAACCTCTAGGTGGGCCTTTGTGACCATCACCTAGAGAGAGGGAATTTACAAATTGGGAATTTAGAAGTCTTGGGTGAAAACTGAAAGAAAAGGTGATGATAACCTACGAATTACTGAAAATGGTGTCGGTGTTTTGTGATGCTGGTGAATGGTGTGTTGTCGGTGTGTCAATGTAGCGTGTACGTCTTCTCGGGGTCGGCTGGGGAATGCCTTCAACCCCTTTGTTCTTTTTGTTGTCGGCGTCGCGTGCTTCGGGCCGTCTTCTTTGTTGTTGATGTAGATGGCATAGAATTCCTTCGGTTTTCTTTTATGTTATGTGTGGTGCGTGCATATATGCATGTGTGTGTATGTATGGGTGGGTGTGTGTATATGTATGTATATATAGAGGTGTGTGCGTGTATATTTACATGTGTGTGCGTCTGCGTGCGTGGGAATGGGAGGTTTATTATATATATATATTTATTTATTTATTTTTAAATTTTTTTATTCTTTTTTCGGTAGTGCTATAGGCGATGCAAAGACAAAGGGGGGGTGTGTGTGTGCACAACGTGTGTGTGTGTGTGTGTGTGTGTGTGTGTGTGTGTGTGTGTGTGTGTGTGTGGCGCGCCTGCCGGTTGTGTACACAGAGAGCGCGAGCAGTGGTGTAGAGTCGGGTGTCACCTGCGGGCGAGACAGAGCGCAAGAGAGAGAGCATGAGTATGGGGGAGATGGTGAGGGAGGGGAGAGGGGATAGGGGTTCTGAGGGCTGTGCATGGCCGAGAGCACGCGCGGGTGTGGATGAGCGCAAGGTCCAGGTTGGGGGTAGCCGAGAGAGGGAGAGACAAGGAGGGGGGGGGGGTTAAGGTATAGTTGACGAGCGAGAGAGAGAGAGAGAGAGAGAGAGAGAGAGAGAGAGAGAGAGAGAGAGAGAGAGAGAGAGAGAGAGAGAGAGAGAGAGAGAATTATGTGGCTTAGGGGTGGTTACCACCAAGGGATGAGAGGGAGAGAGAGAGATAGGGTTGTGAGGGGGGAGGGAGAGAGAGAGGATATGGTGGGGGTTTGGAGGATAGAGGAAGAGAGGGTCAGAGAGATAGAGGGAGGTAGAGAGAGAGAGAGAGTGTGGACGAGAGGGGGGTGGGGGTACGGCCCGCCGTGGCTGGAGTGTGGAGAAGCAGATTTGGAAGAGAGAGAGAGAGAGAGAGAGAGAGAGAGAAAGAGAGAGGATAATATATGTGGCGGCCCGCCGAGGCTGGAGTGTGACAAAGACACCAATGCACCTACCGGTCCAAGTGATGCAGCGGCGGCAGAGTAGGAGAGAGGGAATATTTAGCAGAGCCGAGGCAGTAAGAGAGAGAGAGAGAGAGAGAGAGAGAGAGAGAGATAGTCTTTTGGTGATAATGGAGGGGTGTGGCCAAACTGGCGGCACCCCACTGGTGGTTAACCTTGGGGGGGTATTGTGAATGGTAAAGGGCTTCTTTTTTTGTTTTTTTTTCTCTTTTTGGTAACAAACCTTTTATTCCTTAAGGTGTGGTTCTCACGGTCACGGTTTCGAAAGCCGGCCATCAGTATAAATTGGTGAAACTTCTTGTACCATTCTCTTGGTGCATGTTTCAAGCCATAGAGACTCTTTCTCAAATGACATACCAATTTCTCTTTGCCTTTCTCAACATACCCTTCTGGCTATTGCATATAAACCTCCTCATGCAAATCTCCATGAAGAAATGCCGTTTTCACATCCATCTGATGTAAATGCAGATCATGTTTGGCAACCAAAGCAAGTACACTTCTTAATGTTGTCATCTTGACAACTGGTGAAAGGACTTCATCAAAATCTATTCCATGTTCTTGCTTAAAACCTTAGCAACCAACCGTGGTTTGTATTTTTGTTGTCTATCATGAGGAGTATGCTGATACCTGTAAAACCACTTACAAGGTGCTTTCTTGCCCTCTGGCAATTGAACCAAATCCCATGTTTGATTCTTACGCAGAGCCGTCATCTCTGATTGCATGGCCAACTGCCACTTTTTCGAGTCAACCACTTGTAATGCCTCCTTGTAACAAGATGGTTCTCCGCAATCCGTGAGTATGACATAATTTAGAGCTGGCACATAACGATCAAGTGGTTTGGAGACACGCTCAGAACGTCTCACCACAACTGATTCTACCTCTCTAACCACTATAGGCTGTTCTTGAGCCTGACCATGCTGTCTTGATGTGCTAGCATTAGGTCCATCTTCCCTAAAGACAACTTTTTTGATCTCCTCTATCTTCTCTGGCTTAGCATGAGCCTTGGCTTCATTGAAATGCACATCATTGCTACGAATAAATTTTCTGGACTCAGGATCCCAAAGCCGGTAACCCATCTCGCCCGATTCTCCATAGCCAAGAAATATACACTTCCTACTCTTTGGTTCTAACTTATTCCTCAAATTTTTAGAAATATGGCTATACGCTTCACAACCAAATACTCTGAGACGATTATACAAAGGTGCCTTACCTTTCCATAGCATCTTGGCCACTCCACTCTTATCCAGAACCCTACTAGGAGAACTGTTGATCAAATGGACTGCTATCGCCACTGCTTCCACCCAAAATTCATCAGGCAACTCAACATTTGACAACATGCTTCTGACCTTCTTCTCTATGGTTCTATTCATACGTTCTACAACCCCATTCTGTGAAGGATTATTTGGTGCAGTAATTAACCGCTTAATCCCCTTTGCTTCACAAAAGTCTTGAAAAGCCTTGGAAACGTACTCTCCACCATTCTCAGTTCTCAAGCACTTCAGCTTTTGACCACTCTGATTCTCCACAAGCTGCAAGAATGTCTTAAAGACCTTGAGCACCTCATCCTTGTGCTTCACAAAATAAACCCATACTCTATGAGAATAGTCGTCTATAAAGGTACAAAAGTACACTGCTCCCCCTAGTGACAAACTAGACATTGGTCCGCATAGATCACTGTACACAAGAGCTAGCCGTTCGTCCCTACGATTCCTCTTTGATCTTTGCGGTTCTTGTGTTTGCTTACCATAAACACAATGCTCACAAAACTCAAAATCTTGAAATGAAAAGCCACGTAAATAACCATAACGAGAAAGTATTTCCATTCCTCTTCTCTTTTTGACATATGTCCTAGCCTACGATGCCACAGTGACACACTTGGCTGCTCAATCACATTAATTACATGGTTTTTAACCTTTGAAACATGTAAAGTGTACAAAGTTCCTAACTTGCTGCCATGTGCTACGATCATTGAACCTTTGAAGATCTTCCAAGCGTTGTTCCCAAAAATTGTCACATAATTACCGAATCAAATTTCCCTGTACTGATCAAGCTGTTTCGAATTGCTGGAACATGTCTAACATTCTTGAGCCATAAAAAAGAGCCATTCTGAAACTTCAACTGCACATCTTCCACTCCAAGTACGTCACAAACCTGCTCATTGCCAAGTCTGACATAATCTTTAGTAGCCACATATGATGTAAACCACTCTTTGTGCGGAGAAACATCTAAAGATGCCCTTGAGTCAGTAATCCAATCACTCATAGCATGTCCATCCTCTATAGTCAAGAAAACAGAATCAAAATTGCTTGTGAGGAAGATGTCACCAGCTGCTATACCAGAATCACTTTCTAACCAGATCCTGTGACATTCACCTCTTCAATCTTCACTGAACTCTTCTTTTCATCTTGCTCAGAACTCGTTGTTTTGCCTTTTTCTTGTTTCCACTTCGTACAGTGTCTCTTCATGTGACCCTTCTTGCCACAATGGTAGCATTCTATGTCATCCTTTGACTTTGAGTCGCGAGACTTACTTCGGTTTTGTGCCTTCTTACCCTTATTCTCTTTAGACTGTTGTCTCCCTCGAACGACCAAAGCACTATTGCCTTTGCCTTTGTCAATGTTCTTCCTGTTCACTTCCTCTGTGAGCAAGCTTCCTTGTACATTGGAACTTGTAAGACCTTCTGGCACGACAGAATTACTTAATGCCGTGCGAAAAGTATCTTAACTGTCTGTCAAAGTGATTAAGAGAAACATAGCCTTCACTGAATCTGGAAAGACTATCTCCTGTGCTCTTAACTAGCTAAAAATTGTGTGAAATTCATTGAGATGATTTGACATGGCTTTCCCTTACTTCATGTTCAAATCCACCAATTTCTTGAGCCAGTAAATCTGAGAAGCAGCACTTTGTTTCTCGTACATACCACATAGCCTTTGCCATACGCCATACGCTGTAGTCTCTTCTGCTATGTTGAAGTTAACATTTTTTTCCAGTGTCAACATGATTGTGGAGCAAGCTAACTCGTCAAGCTCTTCCCACTCATCTTCAACCATACCTTCTGGTCTCTCCCCTTTGAGCTTCAGTGGCTTCACTTGTTTTTTCTGCACCAAAACCTGCCAAATTTGCTTCTTCCAGAATGAAAAGTTTGTGCCATCCAGATTCTTTATGTTCTAAAGAGTCTCACTTTGAGAAGATGCCATGTCTGCCAAACTCTTTACTCCTGAAAAAATGCGGTAGAGTTTCCCCTATAAACTGGCCTCTGTACACAATAAACAAGCTATAAACAACAATCTGAACACCTCTCCTCAAGAACTGTCAGTATTTTGAAAAATTTTGACAGTCTCCCCTGTAAACTGAGCTCTGGAAACCAAAAGATAGCTCAAAAACAACCATAAATAGCTGACCAGTGACAAATCTAAGAAATCTCTGTAATATGCTATCTTGTAAGTATACATTGTCTCCTATCTAGGCAATCACAGAACCTGTATCTGTCTCAAGACTGAACCCTAAACAATGCCTCAATGGCATGACGCATAAGATGCAATCCAGTGTCTACACAAAGTCATACATCCTATGGGATAAAATTCACCGAAGAGGATGTGTGTAGAGGGGAACTCCAGCAACCTAATCCACCTCACACTAGGTAACCAGCCCCCAATGCTTGGCTTCAAAAAAAATCACACAAGACCCTCTCAGATGGCTCAGCAAACTGGCTAGAACTAGCATACATCCTACAATAGACCAAACATTGACCTCTATGGCGGTCTATCTGCTAGGGTGACTCACAACTAGCAGACCCACAATCACAATACATCAATTTGCAATACATGACAGTGGTATCAAGCTGTCGTATGGCCACACCTCCCCTGGAACCTGGCAAGCACAAGAAGTAGCAATGCAGACTGCAATATATATATATCTGATTATATATATGTGTACTTGGTCTATAGATGATGCTTTGAAGACTAATGAGTGATGTATGTCAATGCCAATATTGATGCCGAACAACTCCTGCTTGCCAATCTACATAAGACGGAATTCTTTGCGGTTGAAACCTATCTTTTGATGTAGTGCTCAGAATGAAATTTTGAGGGCATAAACAACTTCGAAAGGGGGGTAAAACCTCAAGTGGTCCGCTAGAAATACTCTTGGAACGCCGAGTGTGAATTTCCCAGCTCTGAATCCAGAATCTGCCTGAAAATTATGCGCGCGTACGATTACGCAAAAACGCACTAAACCTTGCTCTGATACCAATTGAAGTCGCGGAGTGGAGCTTAGATTGACTCTCACACACACACCCAGACACAGAGATACAGAGACAAAGAGCTTACACAGTACGCAGAGAATTAGTTGAAGGGTTATCTCCCAAATCTTATTATTCACAAAAGTATAAGTGAGTATATACAAAGAGTTAGTGATAAGCGAGTTAGGCGGGCGGCTGGCCATATCCGTATAAGAGGCCACTTGGGATTTAATCCCAACACATGTGCTTTAAGAAATTCTTCGCTATGGCTAAAAATGACTCTAAATGTACTATGGGCACCCTCTGTTTAAATCAAGGAGGGGAATAATTTTCATGCATTTTTGTCTAATTGTAGGATAAAACACCTCTGTACAATGTTGTATACACCTCAAAAAAAATGATTGTTTTAAAAGAAAAAACAAGGCACTTACAGAGATGGCACGAGCTATGGTCAAGAGTCAACATTCAGTACATTTTTTGTGGCTCGAGGCTATCATGTATGCTACCTAGGTACTTAACTGTTATGTTCAAGCCCTTGTAGGTCATCTACTCATGGGAAACTCCCTTGGAGCATGCAAAGGAGAGTTCAGTTAGGAGTCGAGTTGTTTTTGCATGGCTACCTAAAAGCCTCTTCTATATGTAAAGTTTCACAAGAGAAAAAATATAGCGTTCAATTTTCTTGCTGTGTCGATCTCCTTCTCCTCTCTTGCTCTCATTCCTCTGCACTTACTCGCCATGTCTGTAATCAGGTACCACCCGCCATAGCTTGTACCTAACAACTGGTATCAGAGCTTTGGCTCGACTTGGCTTGCGTGGGAGTAGCCCCCTTACATCGGGAGGAAGCAGCATCGACCTGTATCAACGTGAACATGGATTGCATGAGTGAATTCGCCCTCGCTTGCTGGTGAGGTTTCGCCTCTTGAGCCCTTGCCAGCTCGGCCTCTACATGCTCTGAGAAGAACGCCATCGTCGGCACTCTTCTCTGCAGAAGAGGTGATTCGGCACTTCACAATATGCCGGATGCGAGCTCTCGAGGAGATTGCATGCCCAATAGAGCCCAAAGAGAGAAGGAAGCCTTGCAGAGGTTAACACAGCAGCAGCCGCTCTATGTGTGGAATATGCGCCTGCGTGGTCTGCAGCAGATTTTGCCATCTTTTTTTAAAAGAAAATCTCACACTATTCTTAAATAGTGGTGGCCATCATATTTAATCCTTAATTAGAGGGTCCTCTCACCCAATCAAACCCGTTCCAGCCTCATTGTGGAGAGATTTGCAAGCTATTTTGCGCCATAGTGCAGATTTCACAAACAATTGTAGAGGGCAAGGCTAGCCGCATATCATAGGTTATAGCAAGGCTAGTCAAGACTGGTAGTGTTTGAAAGGTGGTGCTTGGCAACGGTGGAAGAAATTATCCACAACTTTTGGAGGATCTTGAAAATCTGCTCATGAAGAAGGTTTGCCAAGGCGATAACGAAGTTTTTCAAAATGCCATCATCAACGGACTTGTACTTGGAAAAGAGGTGGTCTTTAGTGCAACTCAAAACACCTACTACTACGACATGGAGGATTTTCTGAGCAATGAGCATCATGCAGTGTTTGATACATCTGCAAAGAAACTGTCTAATGATGATGGTAAGAATATTGATGTTGAATTTGATCAATTGGTGAATAACTTGGCTTTCGATAGTGATGCCAAAGAAGAGCAAGCAGGTAAATCAAAATTCATAGCTTATGTGATAAGAAAGCCCCCGATGACTTTTTCAACACTTTGCTTCGAGCTTTTGGTACATCGACAAATGCTACACCATAAATATCTCCTTCGAGGTTGCAGTACAAGTTTTCACAACTTAGTTCACCAATTCATTGTTATACTCTTGTTTTGTCATAAACTTTCCAGTCAAAGCTTTTTCTTTTACATTGTCATGCTTGTCAGCTTTCATCATATCAAAATTTGTACGGGATATAGACACTGCCATCCATAAATGGTAAGACCTCCCAATTTATGTCAGTTCTCAGCCCATTTTTGTTGCACTCTCATGAGGTTACTGGGTACACCATAAACCCAAGGTTTGGCAATGAACCAAAAACTCCAATTTTTGGTAGCTATATATTTGGCCTACACCCTATCTGTTCAAGGGGGGTTTACGGATCTAGCACTAGGTTATGGATACACCAGAAGTCCTTGGTTGTGAGAGAACCTAAAACTCATGGTTGTCGAGTATACCAAAAAATCGAGGTATCATGAGAGTGGTCTGTCCAATTCGGGCTTGAGGGGGGGATTGTTGGGTTCAAGCCCTTGTTGGTCATCTACTCATGGGAATCTCCCTTGGAGCATGCAAAGGAGAGTTCAATTAGGATTCGAGTTGTTTTTGCATGGCTACCTAAAAGCCTCTTCTATATGTAAAGTTTCACAAGAGAAAAAATATAGCGTTCAATTTTCTTACTGTGTCGATCTCCTTCTCCTCTCTCGCTCTCATTCCTCTGCACTTACTCACCATGTCTGTAATCAAGTACCACCCGCCATAGCTTGTACCTAACATTAACAAGTTTCCTATGCAATCTTTGCAATCTATGACTCCTTATGAAGCATGGCATGATAAGAAGGCATCTATTAATCACATGTGTAGTTTTGCTTGTTTAGCTTATACTTTGGTTTCACAAACACAACGCAAAAATTGGATGATAAGGCTATTAAATTCATTTTTTTTGTTACAATATTGAAAGAATTTTTTTTTTCTAAAGGATAACAACCACAACAATACTCTAGCAATCCATAATTAAATGCTATTTTTTATTTTTTATTTTGGCCCTTCCTCTGTAACCTCTTGTATATCCCCTCACCCCTCCTGGGGTTCATGGATGTAATTTTTTTTAAGTCTCTCTAATACAAATCTGCTCTGTTTGGTTCTTTTTTTTAAAGGTTACAAGTTATACCGTCCGCCGACAAAGTGTATCTTGGTTTCACGAGATGTTGTGTTTGTGGAAGATTGTGTTTAGTCTTTGTTATCATGTACCAGAGACAGTAATGTAAGCTCATAGGACATTTATGACACTTTGTTGCTTATCTTTCATGGTGGACACTTGAATGTACATTCCAATGAGGCAAGTGTATATCCTATGGGGGGTTTTGAGAATGTCACAGACCAACCTATTTCTGATGCAGGTGTACTTGATGTGGACACAACTGAGAATGACGAGGTTAGTGGTATGCCAAAATGGCTAGTGTATACTTTGCATGATAGTAAATTGGATGCACCTATGTGTAGTCATATTTATTCAGGTTCTCGCCATGCATCTTAAGTGTCAGATGGCTATGCTGTAGTTGTTTCTAGTTAATGTGATGTGGAGAAATCTCTATCGTTTGATGAAGCACAGAATTCAAAAAATTGGATGGCTATCGTGTAATCAAAATATAATGCACTTATAGAACATGGAATTTATGTAATTTTCCTCCTAGCAAAAAGGCCATTGGTACAAAGCAGGTTTACAAGTTGAAACGTAAGCCGGATGGTGAGATTGATCCCTACAAGGCTTCACTTTTTTCAAAAGGTTATGCACAACAAAAGCCATAGATTATGAAGAAACTTTTGCTTCCACTTGTCGTATGACTACTATTTCATTTCTATGTGCATTGCCACCTCATTTTGGATGGGATGTACCTCAATTAGACATTGTTGTTGCTTTCTTGAATGGTGATATATTTGAGGAAGTTTAATGAAAGTTTTGTGAAGATAGGACTTGAGAAGATAAAGTGTGCAATGTAAGAAAGCTTTGTATGGGTTGAAACAGTCTCCTTGTGCTTGTTATGAGAAAACTCACACTCATTTCATTAAAGAAGTCTTTCATAATAGTCCAAAAAAAAGCACTTTAAATGTAAAGTGTGAGGGTGATGTATTTCTCATCGTCATTCTATATGTAGATGATTGTTGAGTATTGGTCCAAATGAGACACGCATAGCTGAATTCAAGGCTGATTTAAATGTTGCTTTCAAAATGAATTACTTGGGGATTTTGCATCATTATTTGGGCATACAGTTTAAGCAGTGTGATGGTGGTATTTCCTTGTGTCATACAAGCTACATAGCGACATTACTATGTCAATTTGGACTTGAGGATTGCAAACCTATTTCTACTCCAATGAAAACAGGTTTCAAATTGAGTCTTCATGATGTTGGTGATCTTGCCACTTTATCAAACAGTTTTTGTTGGATGCCTTATTTATGTATGCAATACAAGGCCACATTTTCAGTTTACAATCTCACATGTTAAAAGATTTATGCATAGCCCAGGGTCTAGGAATTGGCAAGCTGTCAAGAGGACTTTTCACTACTTGAGTGGCACTTTACATCTTGGCTTTTTTAATCCCAAGGGGGTATCATTGCCACCATATTTACATGCAAGGCTGGTTGTTATGACATGAAAGTGTCCACAAGTGGTTTTTGTTTCATGCTTTGTCTAGTTCATGCATGTCATGGCTGAGTAAGAAACACCCTATTATGGACACTTCCAATTATAAAGTTAAGTATATGGTAAAATTCATTAGGTACAACTGATTGTGTAAGGCTCAGACCCCTTATGGCTGATTTAAATGTTGGAGAGGAAACTACCAAAATCATCTACACTAAGAGTCGGAGTGCATTGGTAGTTGCAAGAAGCCCAAATTTTCATGCTCGCACAAAGAACATTGAGGTACATTATCACTATGTAAAAGAGAGACTCTCAACAAAAGAGATCAGCATGGCTTATGTGCCCACACAAGATAACCTTGCCGAGTTGTTCACAAACACATTCCATCATGAGAAGTTCAAAGATTTATGCAAAGCTTTGGGATTACTACCCTTTGTGTATTGATCATGTCCTCAGGGAATAGAAATTCTTTATACACTATGTGCTAGCTATCATTCACTACATCTCTCCCAAGGAGAATTTTTTACCATATATGAGGTAGTGATATGTCTCAACACACTTAGGACTACCAAGTCATTTTTTCCCTCACTTGGAGGTTTTTTCTCCTAAGCATTGTATATATGCCAATCATTATAGTGCTAGCTTGTCTTTCTATTGTGCACTAAGCAATATACACTCTCTATTTTATGCCTTGAGCTTCTTCATCTTCTACAAGCTCTATGTGTTTCCTTGCAACCCTAATTCCAACAAATGGATTGAAAAAAGTAGCAATAAGGTGATCATGCAAATGCTAACAAATTTAGTAGCTGCAAAACATGATGATTGGGATTTGAAGCTCCCTATGGCACTTTAGGTATACCGCACGTCATTTAAAGTGGCTATGAGATGTACTCCATTTATGTTGGCATTCGGAATAGAAGCAGTTTCCCTTGGAATTCATGGTTCCTAGCATGCACATTGCGGTGTTTGAAAGACTGTTACCTAAGGATTCAATGGCCTATTGGATGGACTACTTTTTGGAATTGCAAGAGGATAGATACACTAGTTTTATGTTGATGAGGGAGTTATAGATCTAGAAGAAGAAACAGATGGATAGATGAATACGTCTTAAGATGTTTGAGACTGATCTTGTGCTAAGGTTCAACTCTTGGAAAGGAAAGCTAAAATTATGGTGGATGGGACCCTATCATGTTCACAAAAGTGTGGGGGGTTGGAAAGTCAACAAAGATTATCCTCTCCTTCCCACATGAAGTATGGCAAGAGGATGCTGCTTGTGCCTTTCTCAAAGCTCAAATTGAAGAAGATGAAAAGAAACCACAATGATGTGTTGTTGCAAGAATGAGAGGCAAGCAATGGAAGTGCCTGCATGAAGGCTAAAAGGAGACAACCTAGAGATGGAAGATATAATGACCATCTCACACAAATAAAAAATAAGCAAAGAAGCCATGGCTAAGAATGGAACACATCAAGCAATCTTGAAGAGATCCACAAGGATTAGAAGGACTCTCAAAGAAAGGATATGGAATCTCGGAGAAGTCTTGTAGAAAGGAGACAAGGAAAACCTCTCAACAAGTCAAAGTTGGAGGTCAACAAGAGAAGCTCTTGGAGAAGATTTCACCTCATTCACAACATGTAAGAAGTAGTTTACATGATGGATCTTATACAGTAAGAAAAATTCCATCATTGGATCAAGGGAAAGCTCATCAAATATAAGAACCCTTTCATCATAGTTTTATGTGTTTTGAGTCCAAGAATAATCAAAGATGATGTAGGATTTGAGGAAAGATATTAGAAATACAAGCTCATACCACCATCTCTCCTCATTAACAAGGATTATTTAAAGATGATGTAGAACTTTGTTGGAGTAAGCCGTTTAGCTTACACTCGACTCACATGACTGACCCCTAAAGCCAATCATACCAACCATGTACCCTTATGTGCATGTATGCATCCCACTACATATATTTCCCTAAAGACAGGCTTCTTTATAGTCACATGCTATTCTCAGTAGCCACATATTGCTTGACCTTTCTTCCACATGTGATGAGAATCACTTTCTAGCATTTAATGCCACCTTCCTTTCTAGAGCCTATAAATAGCCACTATGCAAAGCATGTAATTATCTCTCAAAGTCTAATAAAATCAGTATGAGTGGCGCTTTTATCTTTCCACCATAACCTTTCAACTAGTATCAAAGCGTGCAAAGTGATTAATACCTCTTAATCAATCATCCATGATCCTTCTCTCTCTAATAAGCACCGCTAATGAATTTTCATTATCCATGCTCGGGCATGTTCATGGATTTTCTCCTTGAGCCACTACCCTTCGTGTTAATTTGAAATTAGCTAGTGTCTGTGTGTGTGTGTGTGTGTGTGCGTGTGCGTGTGTGCGTGTGTGCATGTGTGTGTGTGTGTGTAGGTTACATTTGCAATTAGGTTGCGTTGCATCATCAGCTAGATCTCTAAGATCTATGACATATGATATATCAATAGAAAGCTCCCAAAATAGGGAATCCAAATGTACAAACTCTGGAAAATTTTGATATTATTTGTGAAAATTTTACCAAGCACCCAAGTTTTCTTTAGGTATGCTAACTAGCACAAAAAATCATGTCACATTAAGATGCTTTTACCCAAAAAGAGGTGAGGGGTATCTTGTATGTAGAGATCACCCGGTGCATATTCCATTACTTACACCAATCTCAAGAGCGTTATGTCATTAGAAAAAATGTGGACTCACCTTGGGCCATATAGGATTAAGGTTAATTAAACTCCAGCCAATAGGAAGAGAGCAATGTATATAAGTCTAGAACCTAAGAAAGTAGAAAGAATAATAGGGTTGTCCACTCATTTATTGCTTTGTCTCCTAGAGGGAGGTGGATGGATAAAAGGGGAAGGGGGAAAGGGGGGGGGGGGGGCGGTGTGGGTCCACAGATACGTTCTTGCAAAAACCCTAAAATTTCAAAATTTTCAAAAAAAAACTTAAATTCAAAATATTCTATCCAAAACTCCCCCCAAACCTACCCTATGATCAAAAAGTCATTTTCTCACTCTAGAACCTCTTTCCCAAGACTGCGTTCCTCCATAGCCCCTTTCCATAACACAAATCCCACTCTCTCTCTCTAAACTCTTATACCCTCCTCCTTCCTCAAGCTCTCCATTGCAACTTTTAAGCTCCCACACTCTCTCTAAACTCTGTCTCCCTCCTCCTTCCTCAAGCTCTCCATTGCAATTTTAAGCTCCCACTCTCTCTCTAAACTCTATCTCCCTCCTCCTTCCCCAATCTCTCCATTGTAATCTCAAGCTCCCACTTAAGCATCCATGGCCAACAAAGGTCAAAATAGATGCCCCAAACCCATCATTCAAAGTATGGTTCTCCACAACTCGAAGAATGAGGACCAGCAATGGGAACCTCAGGTTTTTCATGAAGGTTCTTGGGTCTACATGCAACCTTCCGCAATCGGTCCCCATTGTGTTCGTGAAAGAACAATTGTTGACCTCCATTGGAAGGGAAGACTAATAGGCTTCAAGCAAGTAAGAGACAAGGGTACGGTGTCAATCGTTCGACATGTCTTCATGCTTGGACACATGCGTCTACGAGGGATCACGAACCCAAGGGATTTTCCTTGTAATTGTATGTCCCTTGCACTTCAATGGTTTTGGTGGTAAAAGAATTGTACTTTTTACATCTCACGGACTATTTTGTTTCTATGTTGATGTTTTTCCTTCTAGCCTTGTGGAGGAGCAACCGCTCTCGTGCCTTTCAGGCACATTTACGGCCATGCATGCAAGTCTTGGGGATATGCTCTTCCCCAACACAACTTCATCAAACCTTGCACGGCAAAGGGAGTTCTTCTATACCCACAAGTACATTGTACCTACAGATGAGCAAGGCTACGGAGAGCTACAACCTTTGGAGGCTACAACCTTGTGTAGCATGGAGTGGCCAAAGCCAGATGCATTCACTGTAATGTCTTTGAAAGCCAAGATTGTAGCTGATGTGATAGCATCATTAAAATTTGGAAAAGCTGGGCATTCCGTTGGGCTTGGATGGTGTTGTCTTGATCATGTCTTCGCTAGCATATTCGGATATTTGCCTTTCCATCATACAGACACTATGTATGTTTGCAAAGATCTACATTACGATACATTGGAAGCCATCCTTGGTGAGAAGTGGGGGTATCTTGAAGGACTTCACAACGGAGATTGCTTTCGTTGTCAGGTTGGAAGTTTCGGATTTGCTATCCATTTCATCAAGGTGCGCTCCACCCTTTACGCGCAGTACTTCTATGAAAGATGGATGTGCAAGCTTGGTGAATGGATTCCATTGCAATCCACCGATGCTACAATTGAGGTATTTGAAATTGCAATCAAATTGTCGAGTGGTGTTGTTGAGACCGTCCAAGTGAACAAGCATTGGTCATTGGCCAATGTGCGGGAGCACTTAGTGATAATGGGTTTAGAGCATGGAAAAGCTACAAAGTTTTTCATTGGACGACGTAAGGTGAATGATCTTTCTCTCTTAATTATGTTATCTTTATGTTCTTTGGATTATTCCTCACTCTAAGGTGGATGCTATTTCTTATTTTTTTGCTAGATTGGTAGCCGCATGGAGAGCACGATTCAAATTGAAAAGGCATGGATGACGGAGGAGAATCTGATTTTATCATTAGAGTAGTTATGTTTTGTACTTAAATTTCCTATAATATCACAATTGTAAGTTCAAACAGATGGTTGTATCAAATTTTGGCAATGCACATTATCTTAAAGTCGTAGTAATGTGTTTTTTGAGTTAAATGATTGTAATTTAACTTGAAAGTTTTTTATAACTTCTTGTTATTTGTGTTACTGTGTGAAAATTGTTTCATATTTTATTTATTGTTATTAATTTTTGGGGGGGGGGGGGGGGGGGCACACTATATAAAGCCTCCTAAACCCTACCATTTTCACAATTCACCTACATAGCCTGTTCACACTCTCATTTGAGCTCTAGCACTCTTTCCATTCCTACCTTAGCAGCTAGCATCATGGCATCCTCCTCCACCCCTCCCTAAGCCACGGCGTTACAATGCTTCCAAGCATTTTTACAAACAACCGAGTGGCAAGATCGTGACGATATCCATAATTTCTTCACTTAAACATCCAATCTTTTCAGCCTATCTTGGAATTTTTTGAAATCTACATCGATAAGTATGTTGTACCAATTGTCAGATAAGAGGAATTGTGGATTCCATGCGATTTGCTTTGCTACATACACAAAGGCGATCGGCCTTTCACCGAGCAGCTTCAGCGATTTTGTGTAATTGCGGGTGAGGCAGGCCAGTATAAATTGAAGATTCACGTTTGATAAAGAAGAAGGTCGGCACCCAGTTTCTAAGTCACTTGGCGATTGTTGTGTTTCTTCTTGTAGAGGAGCCTGAAAGATCTGAGGTGAATTTGCCTCATTTGCGCCTTGGTGGTGTCGTCAAGGACACAAAGGAGCCCATTACAGCGCCCTAGGATGCAAGTAAAGAGGACAATATTCTTGCCCTAACCTACCCAGGAGGTGTCATGGATGCCGCAAAATCCATGGGTGATAAGGATGCAAAAGCATCCTTCAAGGCCGCTGCAGATCCGCTGGAGGAGACATTAACTCCGGAGGTGTTTTTTGAACACCTTTCCCCAATTCTCATAAATAGGGAGGAATATTTGTTTTTACATGATCTTGAAAAACCTTTTGACATCCGCATGAATGAGTGCCTGTCCATCCTCTATGCCACTGTAGAGTCCTCTGCCGCTTGACCCCTCCTCTGATCCCTTGGATCAAAGCCTCCTACCCCTTGGAGAGAGTGTGGTAGATACAGTGGAGTTGGCAATGGTAGTGGTGACAGTTGCACCGCACTCATCTGTGTCAGAGGATGAGTTTTTAGCTACACGCGCATTGCTTGAAGCCAAACGCACTCTTATGCCTGTTCATATGGATGAACTTGAGAGTGTCGCTATGGCTCCCAATTCATCCATTTCTCTTGATAGCAAAGGCATAAACGATGAGGACGATGAAAAACATGAGGTATCAATTAGTTTCTGTTTTGTGATTACGTTAATTTTCATTGTTGCATTCTGAAATCTTATTTACCTATTGATTTCTTTGTAGAATGTTGTGGATCTGGATGAGCATGCAGGTCGGGGAGGAGATGGTAGGCGCCAAGCTTTTGGATGGCAGTCATCCCTTGCGCATTACCTTGTCTAGCTCCCCCAGGACGGCTTTGCAATAATCCACAAGGAGTACACTCCTTGTGGTCAATTTTGAGTGTCAATGATGAAAGCAATGAGCCGCATCCTATGCCCATTAGGAGATTTCGGAGGTCTTTTGGAGGGCCTTTTGGAAGAGAGAGGAAAATAAGCTCCTCCAATGAGAGAAGAGCCTACGTTACGTAGAAAAATAGATTGATATTAACAAAAATATAAAAGGTGTCCCTCTCCTCATTTAATAATCTAGTGGTCCTTGAAGACGATCACTCTCTTTCATTTAATGTGAGCACCTTTTTCAGAAGGTAGATGCGGTGCATTTGATATGGCTTACGTCATCACTAGAATTCAAAAAGTTACAAAACTCTCAAGTGGTGGAAGATTTTGAAACTTTTGATACTGTCAATGCGTCCGGAACGCCCAAATATCCTAGAAATGAATGTCCAATTGCCTAGCTCCCACATCCAAAGAGGCAAAGAATGTCAAAACCCCCTAAAAGAACATTTTACTAATGGCGCGCGAAGGGGCATTCCAAAATTTTGGAATGCCTCATCGCGCGCCGTTAGTGAAAAGCCCCTTTTTTCCTCTTTTAGAGAGATTTTTGAGAGGAAAATGTCAAAAAATCTCTAAAAAGGCCTCCATCTATCACATAGGTTTTTTCTTCATCATCTTAGCCTTAGAGATCATAATTTCGGGTCTATAAGAGTGAGCACGCACACCCATTGTTACAATTCTACAAAGTGCATTTTGATCGCACGCACACACACACACACACACACACACACACACAGACAAATATAACATACACACAAACACACAGAGACACAAATATAACATACACACACACAGACAGACACACACAGAGACACACACACTCACAAACACACAGACACACAAATATAACATACACACACACACACACACAAACACGAAGAGCCTCTCTCTCTCTCTCTCTCTCTCTCTCTCTCTCTCTCTCTCTCTCTATACTATAGGCGCGCGTAGAGAGGCACAACCGGTGTGCATGTCTCTATGCGCGCCTTTAGTACTGTGCATCCACCAGTGTATATGTTTATGTGTGTATGTGTGAGTGTTATAGAGAGAGGAAGTAAGGCGGGGAAAAGAGAGAGAGAGAGAGAGAGAGTCTTTCTGTTACCTTATACTAACGACGCGAGGAGGTGTTTTTTGAGGTCAAAACATGCTCCACGCGCGCCGTTAGTAATGGGAGGCTCTCACTCTCTCTCTCTCTCTTTAAATATGCTAAGCTATAGAAAGGAGAGAGAGAGAGAGAGAGAGAGAGAGAGAGAGAGAGAGAGAGCATGGTGCAAAAGTGCAATAGAGAAACATGGGTAGGCTTTCTTGAAAGATAATTGTCCAAAAATCACTAAAAGGAGCTTTGTACTAACGGCGCGCAGAGGGGCATTCTAGCATTTTAGAATGCCTCCTCGCGCGCCTTAAGTAAAAAGCCCATTTTTTGGGGTTTTTTGACATTTTTTGCCTCTCCGGATGTCGGAATGAGACAAGTAGACGTTCGTTTTTAGGGTATTTTGGCGTTCCAGACGCATTGGTGGTGTCCAAAGCCTCAAAATCTATCACTATTTGATAGTTTGTGACTTTTCAACTTTCAATGATGACGTAAGCTGCCTTGAATGCGCCGCACCTGCCTCCTGAAAAAGACACTCACATTAAATAAAAAAATGACCGTTTTCAAGGACGATTGGGAATATAAATCTACTTTTTAAAGTGTCTGGTTGTCCTTTTGGACGTACTCACAAGGTGCAAGTGCATTTTAAAAAAAGTTTCTAGAGAGAGAAATACAATTTCTTACAAGGCCCTCCAAATGACCTCCGAAATTTTCTAATGTGTCAACCATATCTCAAGCCTCCCAAGTCATTTATCTTGTAAATTAATCTCTGGCCAGTGTTGCATTTGCGACACACATTCGTGGTCGTGTACTTTGTAATGTGGCCTTAAGCCAAGCTGTAGGTCTAAGCAATGTGGAACAAATTTCTTGGGATGTGTTGCACAAACAGCTTCCCTGCGCCCAAGAGCGATGAGAAAACATTGCTCGCGATATCTTAGATGGCTCAAGCACTCAATAGTTGCATATATCTTGTAATTAACTCTTTCAAATTTGTAATGGGATATATCACATCTTTGTAATTTGCTATTTCAAATTTGGAATGGAACTTGATTTTAAGTGTGAAATTCTGTATTGAGTTTATGGTACGATAGACAGTAGGTGATTGGCTCTATATTGTGGTATGATTGTGCAATTCTCTGAACCAAGATCAAGATTTTTTTTTCATATAAATAATCAAGAAAAGGCATATTATCAGTGCAGCCTGACAAACCTAGCCAAGAAAATGTGAAAAAAAGCTTCTTGGAGGCCTGCCGCAAAGGCACGCGGAGGGGCAAAAGTAACTGTTACTTTTGCCCCCCCGCGCGCCTTTGCGGCAGGCCCCCAGACAACTTTTTTTCACCTTTTCTTGGCTAGGTTTGTGAAGATGCACTGATATTATGCCTTTTTGGTTTTGCAATTAACCACAATCAGCTGACAGTTCTTGTAATCAACTTCTATCGACATCTCTCTCTCTCTCTCTCTCTCTCTCTCTCTCTCTCTCTCTCTCTCTCTCTCTCTCTCTACCTAGTTCTACTTAAAATCATTTTTTCTTTGAAAGCCATTTAAACCACAAGAACTCACTTTTGAAAGAAAGAACCGACATCTAGAATAAATCTCACAACATCATATCACTTATAAACACAAATGTTCAATACGATGGAAAAGAAATCACTAAAGCCACAACTCGTTATATTTGAAAAAGATATCTTTACATTGCCAAAATTGCATAAAACTCAAATTCGGTCTCTCTCTCCTCTGATTCGACGCGCAAGAGCTATATCTTTAGGCATTATTGTCACCCGTTTTGCATGAATAGCACACAAGTTTGTGTCTTCAAAAAGAGAAACTAGTTGATATTTTGCCGCTTCCTACAGAGCTTCGACGGCGATACCTTGAACTCAAAACGTCATTCGATAACTTTGCATGATCTCTTTCACCAAACGTGCAAATGGTGCCTTGCAGATGAGAAGGTCTGAAGTCTTTTGATAGTGACGAATCTCTTGCAAGGTCTTTGGAATGCGTCGCTTCACAGCAGGAGCCCATTGTTGAGGAATGGTAGGATCTGGGACATGGGCCTTGCGAGGGCCAACCTTGAAAAACTTTTTCTTTCTATGAGAGGGCTTGTGATGCAGCTTGCGCATCTTCCAACCCACCATGTGCTCCGACTGGCTCTTCAACTCCACCGTTCGCTCCAACTGGCTCGTCTTCTACATCCTCAAAATCCTCTTCATTTAGTAACCCATGATCACGTCTAGGCTCATCTGACGGCAGAGTTCTGAAGCCACGTGGCAATGTCTTCCCAGCCTGGACTCGATGATTGCTTGGGATCTCCTATCTGCTCCATGGTGGGGTTTGTGCTTCGCTGTCCGTCTCGGTTTTAGTTTCTGAAGTCACTACCCGTTTCTTCTTGCATGAAGGTTGTCCATCTTGTTTCTCTTCACCTGACCATTCCCTCTCCGTCTCTTCTACGAGCTCTTGTTCGTGTATCCAAGGTGGTTTTTGAGCACCTTGGACAGATGAGAGAGGGTGAGAAAAAAAAGGTTGATCTTTTCTTGTTGTTTGCTTTGTGTGTGCCATTGTGTAAGAAGGGGAAATGAGACTCCCTCTTCTCTAAAAGCCCCCTATTTTAAAAAAAATAGGTCTCTTCACACTTGACTAGGCCACTTAAAAAAAATCTTAATATCATCAAAATATAAAAAACAAAAAATGGATAAATGGAGAAGTATTATATGCAACTCAACAAAGACATCTACAAACATAAACATTACATCGCATAGCATTATTTGTTTTACATGTTGGGTAACCAATGTTTGCCCACTCTATGGCGATTTTTCACACCACCTAGCATGATTAAGGGGTCCGGTGGAGTTTCTCCATTTCTCTTTAGCATTAAGTCGAGATTGTCTCCTAACCTCCTTGGCAAGACTTGACTTTCACGCTCGCTCTATGGCATGACATATCCCCAAAGAACAACAAAAGAACCAATCAAACATCTCCTTCATGTAGTTGGATCTCGTAGTTCCACCACCGTGACGTGTATTTTTAAAGTAAACACCTTTGGCTCGATAATGTGATTTATCCATTCCTTGAGTGCTCCACATGTGTAATGAACCATATTTTGACATAAAGAATGCTCCATGCGCATACAAAATATGCTACATCAAGAAAAAATGCTTAGATCAAATGAATGTTTATGTATAGCATCAAAATTTGAACTGAACAAAGTAATTTACCATGTAGTGTGTGATATTGCTCTCTCCCCACGCTTGCACAAATGCTTTAGTGAAATTAGAAATGTGATCTTTGAACAAATTTTGTTGCTCGCTTATGGTTTGGGGTTTCCACATGATTTGAAGCACTATCTCGAAGTGGTGACACACTTGCCTACGCAAATTTGCAAGCATGAGATTTGAATCTTGATCAATCGTACACTTGCAAATTGCTTTCCATAGCTCCCATGGAGCATCCTCCTCACCCCTCTCCTTTCGCATCTCTGGTTTCTTGAAAAACCTACGTGATTTCACACCATTCATAGATACTTTTTGTGGCACTTCATGCATATTTTTCACTTCACCGGATGATAGAAACATTGCCACCATGACATCCAATCGAATTTATAATTGCTTCAACTATTCCAATGGCTTCCACATATCTGGAAAGTGGTTTCATTGTGAAAGCGTACTCTATGTGAAACTTTAACAAGCGATCAAATATACGCATGAAGGCATGCAAAGTGCAAAAGTGTACATTTGTAAGTGGAAAATTGATAATGGGATGCTGTGTTCTATCTTTTGTCGACCGATTGGGGACCTCCATGATAGGACACTTCAACACCAAGCACACCCATTCCCTTGCATCATCATCCATTGACCCTGTTGCCTGACTTCCCTTGATACTTTTCTTTGAAGACGTGGAGCCACGAGTACTCTCCTTGTATCCTTGTACACAATATGGAAAAGGAAGAAGTGATGAAGCACCTTGTTTACACCCAAGAATACATTTGATTGTTTTTAGATCACCTCCTAAGTGCCACTCAACATCAAATGTACCTACTCCATCTACTTCTAGCTTTTCTCCCTCTAGTTGTTCCTTAAGAACCTCTGTGATCCACGGGATCATAGAGAAGACCCATGCCAACACCTCATGAGTCTCTTTCAGAACTTCAAAAGATCCTAACCACCATCACTCATACATTCCAATCTCCGTCCTTTGACAATTTGACATTCATCTAGCTTAAGAATAAATATGAGCTTCTCTCCAAGTACTGAAACAACACAGGAATTGAATTTTTATACTAAATGATGTTAAATATAGATAAAAAATGACATTACAATTTGTATTACCTTGTGGAGTAACCATAGCTCGTTGTAGTCGTTTCAAGTTACCAAAAATATTGTTGAATTGATGATAACCAAAAGACTTGGCCGCATTAGGAATAGTATTGCCCCCCTTTATATTACCATGTGACTTGGCACTTGTGGAAGAGTACATCATGGATCCTTCAATGTGTTTGTATTCGCCAAGGGATTCCCGAACGAGATCATTGTTTGCTTTTTTTGCAAGTCGAACCCTATATGGAATAGGAAACAACTTCTCAGTGATGCCTTGCTCTCGTAATTCATCTTTCATCAATCCATGAAGTGCCTCTGGACATCATCCTCAGACACAAGGTTAGAGATCTTTTTTAGGATCTCCTTTGTGATGGCATCTTTCATGTGTTTGGCCTTTTCACAACCTATGATGTAAAGTATATCTTCCTTTGAGATGCATTCTAGGAGAAGATTGCAACAGTCCTCTTGTCTAAAACTTCCACACACATCTTGTATATATGTCCTATTTCAAAAGGTGAACTGAGTTACAAATTAATGGAAATTATTATAAGTGAATTATTATAAGTGATGAACAGTCCTCTTGTCTAAAACTTCCACACACATCTTGTATATATGTCCTATTTCAAAAGGTGAACTGAGTTACAAATTGATGGAAATTATTATAAGTGATGAACACTGTGAATTTAAAAAAAATACCTAGTTTCCGTTATCCGCTTCTTACATGCCCCTCCATTAGAAGTTAAGTTTTCAATGGAAGAGAACTCCGTCTTACACTCACGCATGCCAAATGGAGTGGCTTTTAGGTGCATCATTGCAATCCGTAGCTTAGTTACCTCTATTTCTGTAGCTTGCATCTCCTCTTTAAGATCTTTGAGTTGTTTCTCTGTGGAATGTAGTTGTTGTTGGAGATTTGTGGAATGAATGTGTAACACTTGACATTGTTATCGGAACCATTCCGACGCACCTGCTTGATTGGAGTCCAATCTCTTACAATACCCAAGAAGACCACATTCTCCTTCTCCCACATATTTGATTAAGCTTGGGAGTGTACGGAATGTCAGATGATAGCCCACGAGTGGATATTTTGGATACAACCCTCCATCAAGCCACAAATCAACATTGGTTTCTCCTCAAAACCGTTGTATGGATGCCGGTTGAGATGCTTTCTCGTCTTTTTTTCTTGTGGGAGCAAATTCGATCGGTAGATGCAGACTGACATTAGTTGACCTAGTAGATGACGGCGCATGTGATTCATTGGATATGTCGCAAAGAGACATGGTGGAAAGTTATGATGGGAAAAAGAATAGATAAGATATACTTTTTGGGATAAAAAGACTTAAAAATATATTTTTTCATATGTAGACATATATAGGTTCAATTTTTTAGCTCAAAGGAGAGGAATTTTTAAAATTTTCAATTTTTAGGCTTTATTAATATTAGATGGACGTTTTGATGATGTGGCATTATCTATTTATTCTTGGAGTTAATGTAGAGAGGGACCCAAGGAATTTTATATTTGGAGCTTCTAAAAGCTAGATTCTTCTAAAAGAATATTGTTCTATATATATATATATATATATATATATATATATGGACCTTTTTAAATATTAAAAGACCCATTTTGAAGATTTTATAACACTACAAGAGGTTATTCATATTAGTGACGCTCACACAGCGACGCTCAAAAAAAAATTCCCGACGTCGCTATGAGCGTCGCAAATTTACTTGTAAATTTGCGACGCTCATAGCGACGCCGGATGGGCTAAAAAAAAAATAGAGAGCGCCCAAAAACTCAGATCTCATATCTGAGTTTTTCGGCGCCCTCAAGCAAGGAGCAGGTAACGCTCTCCCTCTCTCTCTCTCTCTCTCTCTCTCTCTCTCTCTCTCTTTCTTCTCCACACACACACACACACGAGGAGAGGAAGGAGAGCCAGGTATTCTCCTTCCCTCTCCTCACTCTCATGTTCCCTTCCCCTCTTTCTCTCTCCCTCTCTCTCTCTCTCTCTCTCTCTCACACACACACACACACACACACATAGTGTTTTTGAGAGAGAGAGAGAGAGAGAGAGAGAGAGAGAGAGAGAGAGAGAAAGAGTACAAACATAAACAAAAACGCACACACACATACATAAACAAAGAATGCACACACACATTGAGAGAGGAAAGGAGAGAGAGAGCATGCATAAACAAAAAACGCACGCATTGAGAGAGGAAAAGAGAGAGAGAACATGCATAAACAAAAAACGCACACACTAAGAGAGGAAAAGAGAGAGAAAACATGCATAAACAAAAAAACGCACACACATTGAGAGAGAAAGAGAGAGAAACTAATTTAACGTCGTAGGAAACTAATTAAAATTAAAAGACCTAAAGATCTAGCCGACGAGGAGTTGAACTCAAGACCTATTATTCAAGAGGGAAATGGAATAACCAATCTATCATACTTGGCATGGGTGATAGAAAGGTTATACCATTTATCTCTTTTTATTGGCACACACATTCACACACGCGCACACACACAAGAAGAAGAGAGTTATAACGTCGTAGGAAACTATCCTAAAAGACGTTAAAGATTAGGTTAGATGTAGACTTACGTTAAATTAGATTTAGGTTTATTTAAGTTAAATTAGATTAGATTTAAGTTTATTTTTAGTTAGATTTACGTTTATTTACACTAGATTTAGATTTACGTTATATTAGATTAGATTTAGGTCTCCATAGACTGCGATGCCTGCATGAAGTGGTTGAAAAAAGCCCTCAATGGAATATAGGGTATTGCTGCCTTCACTCATGGTGGGCTTCGTCGATCCAAAAGTACTGGTGAAATGTCTTCAGAAGATAGGGAAGAAGGTGGATCTTCAGGGCGGCAAGAGTCACTACATCCCCGACAATGACCATCTAGACAACCTCTAGTCATTCAACAGCAACTTCAAAGTTAGTAACAAGAGCAAGAACGGTCCAAAGGGCCAATTGCTGTCATCAGATGTGGATGGAGATGAGGCAGCGTCACCGCCGGAAGTTAACTCTCACATCTTTAGTGATGAGAATGCCAACTCTTGCCGAGTTATGTGAAAAATTATGTGTTAAATCAGTTTTAAGGTTCTTATAATCCCTATTAGTTTAGTACTTTGTTTTTAATATAACATAATTTACGTTAGATTTAGATTTATGTTATATTAGATTCGACTTAGTTTTATTTAGGTTTACCCACACACACACACACACACACACACACACACACACAAGAAGAAGAGAGTTTTAACGTCGTAGGAAACTATCCCAAAAGATGTTAAAGATTAGGTTAGATGTAGACTTACGTTAAATTAGATTTAGGTTTATTTTTAGTTAGATTTACGTTTATTTAGATTTACGCTTATTTACGTTAGATCGAGTCCACGCAAGAATTACTTACGGTTTAGGGTTTAGAGTTAGACGAACAGTGAAAAGATCTATTGTGAAAAGATGTTAAGATGCTGTGAAGTGCTACAGCTAGAGAAGAGGCAAAGGGGTTTTGTCCACTACATGCCGTGTCATGTAGACGTGGGTCTGTAGATTTCTTGTACCCACAAATATAGGTATTGACCAATAAAGACGAGATTATAACCCGGTGGTTCTGATCTCCGTGCACCTCTAGACCGAGGTGTGCGAGGATTGGACATGACTAGAGCATGTGAGGTAGAGAGAGAGAGAGAGAGAGAGAGAGAGAGAGATAAGACGAAGAATTCCAATAGAATATTAAATTTGTTGTCCGGGTTATAAGATTTTTATCCTCATTATGAGTAGTGATGAGGATGTGGGACCGTCCAACCGAAACACCTATCTCTCAACGAGGGTCTTATGTCCTTGTAATCAATGCAAGCATGTTGTGCGACGGACAAGACGTGTTTCTTTGTAGCACGTTCACGAATTTGGCGAGTTCGATCCATCTATTATAGATCGAGTTGTTGCCAATTATAACTCGTCGGACTCTGACGCTGGCCAACAAGCAGCAATCTTGCAACCCAATAGACGTGTTCGCAGGCGCTTTGGTCAAGCAGCATATGTGAGGCCACAAGATGTAGCCTCTGACAGCTCGAGGGATGATCATGCAGAGCACATTCCCAACGAGGCAATGTTTGAGCCCGAGATTGATGAAATGATTGAGACAATCATGGATTCAGAAAGGCTTATCTATGATGATATGAAAAGTGAAGCCGATACGCCATTGTATAATGGAGCACGTATGTCTAGATTGAAAGCACTCCTGGTTCTTCTCAACATGCAGGCAAAGTTTGGATGGAGTGACACTAGCGTCACAGCGCTTTTCAGGTGATCTATTACAATTAGTTTACTTTAATAAAACTCTAAAAGTATAATGATCTGATAGATTTTTACACGACTGTATCGTATTTTTATGTTGTGTAGATTGCTTAAAGAGCACATACTACCAGCTGACAATGTTGCCAGATTCCCGAGATGAAGCAAGAAAGATTTTGCGAAACTTGGAGATGGATTACAATTCTATCCACGCTTGTCCTAATGACTGCATTCTTTTCAGAGGGGAATACATAGACATGGAGAAGTGTCCGAAATGTTATTCCGAAAGATATCGAGTAGATCTCCACGGGACAAAAATTCCACAAAAGATTTTGCGACATTTTCCTCTGCTTCCTCGCATCAAGCATTTCTTTGAATGTAAGTCCATGGCCGCCCTAGCATCATGGCATGAGGAAAATAAATCTTCGGATGGTGTGCTACAAATTCCTGCAGATTGTCCAGCCTGGAAACCTATAGATGGAACATAGTCGGATTTTTCCAAGGAAGCTCGAAATTTGCGCTTAGGCCTGGCTATGGATGGCGTAAATCCATTTGGTCAAAGATCAACATCTTACAGTGTATGGCCTGTTGTCATCGTCACCTACAACATTCCCCCGTGGTTGACTACGAACAAGGGGCACCTATGGCTAAGCTTGATTGTGCCAGGGCGATATAAAGTGGAGAATATGGATGTGTATCTTCGTCCACTATTGGAAGAGCTACAACAATTGTGGATTGGCATAGAGGTGGTGGATATGAGCCGACACACAAGACGACGGAATGCTTTGATAAGAGGCATTCTAATGTGGACCATGCATGACTATCCCGGGCTAACAGAATGCTCAGGTGATCTATTGACACTCCTCAATCAGACACTGTAAATCTTGTTTTTTCCCATAGTTGATCTATTATCATGTGTATACATGCAGGGCTTCAAACAAGCGGATACAGAGCATGTGTCACATGTGGACCTAGACTGAATGCACGTAGGGCGCCCTCACTGAAGAAGCAAATCTATGAAGGTCATCAAGCGTATCTTCCAGAGAATCATGTGTTACGCGACGGCTTTTTGGGAAGAGAGCCACCAAGGATGTCTGCACAAGCATGGTTAGAGCAGAAGGAGATGTGCGATGACGGATTGCCTCCAGGGATGAAGAGACTATCTCTATGGTACGAGTTACCATACTGGCCCCGACTCATGATCAATCACTTGCTCGATCCAATGCACATATTCAAGAATGTGGGTAATCTACTATGGGACCATCTGACCGGCAAGAAAGATACTTTGGGAGCCAGAGTTGACCTTAGAAATGTGGATCGTATGGAGCAATATTGGCCGCAAACAGCGTCTGATGGATCGATAAAACTCCCTAAAGCACCATGAATTTTCACAGGAGCCCAAGAACGCAAAGTAAAAGAGACCATTCGATCTTTGCGGACCCCCACTGGCGTAATGCACTCGCTCCGAACGTGTTTTACTAAAGAAGGAAATCTTACCGGTTTGAAGTCACACGATTGGCATAAAATGTGTCAGGTACATTCATAGTGGACTTTAATATCATTGCATAAAATGTGGACTTTAATATCATACTGCACATCCTTTACAGTTTATTTTACCGGTTTCCATTGAGGGATGTTTGTCTCTCGACATCCGTAACACAATCTACAAACTTGCAAAGCTGGTGCAATGGATCTCACAAAAGGAGATCAACGTAGACTCCATACCATTCTTGTTCACATAGTTGATGAGGTGGAAATAGCTGGCATAGTTCATTCCAGATGGATGTTCTTCTTAGAACATTTCATGAAAACGCTTAAGGGATATGTGCGTCAAAAGGCACGTCTGGAGGGTAGCATGGCAGAAGGTTGGTTGGTATCAGAGTCCCTAGTGTACATTGGAGAGTGGCTAGACGGATTTGATAAAGCCCGGGACACGCTATGGAGAACCATAGATGATGAGCGCATATCTGGGATTGTCATGTGCAATCTCGGTGTTGAGAAGAAGATGACGGAAGATCTAGAGGCTAAAATCAACCGATTTTGCATGCTTCACAATCCAGTGATGCAAAAGTGGATTTCACAATATGAGGATGCAAAGCAAGAGCGAAAAAGGGCACGAATCGAGTGGAGACGGGGAAGACGACCACCGAGGCACTATCCGACGGGTCTGGAGAGCCTACCAACATTCATGAGCTTAAGATGGTTGCACAACCAATTGAAAAGCGCACAACAATGCGGTGACGCTCTTTTCTATTCGCGCTCACATCTTTTGATTGAAAATTATGAGTTTTCGAGTTGCCTCTTCTATCACTCAATTCATTGCGTCATTGTATTTATATGCGTCACTACGTCATTGTATCTAATGGTCTTTGCGTCATTGTCTACTCTATTCATTCAATATTAAGTTTAAATATTCGTGTCTTTAATGCACATATGGATGATGAGGAGTTTCTTTCTTCTTTGTCACCGCAGCAGAGACAGTGGTACGTGGAGCATCATCGCTCTGGCGCATCATCGCGCGTTCCTACTCCATCCGCATCTCCCTCTCTTTCGGAGCATTCGGCGCGCTCCGAAGCTTCTGTGTCGACGAGACGATCTTCACACTCGTCTAGACACCGGCGCTCTAGTGGTGGCGGTGGCGGTTGTTGTGGGGATTCCGCCGCCGATGCCTCCACACCGCCTCGTATTCGACGAGGCTCTTTACCCTCCCCTTCTTTGCCCACCCCCACACCAGCCACAGCATCTCCATCTACGCCAGGTTTTGCGCGGCTGACTGTTCCTAGCAGCTACACTCCTCTACCTACTCCGCCAGGAGCCACCCCACTTGACACTCCTCGCTTCGGGGCCCAGACGCCGGTGGAGACACCTGACGTCCGTACCCCCATCGACACGCCGCTAGAGACCCCTACCGGGACACCCAGGTTCACGCGTCACCGGCTAGAGGGCTTGCCTTACTCCGTCGACTTCAGCGGCGGCATCATCATGGATGATGACGGCAAGAAGGTGATCTCGCGCATGCGTGGTCTTTGCTCTCAGCTGTTTAGACACTACATACTAAACAAATGGAGTGAAGTACCAAGTGATTTAAAAGCCAGAGTCATCAGCATACTTCATGATAAGTTTCCCGTTCCAACACGGGATCAGCGCTTCAATGAAGACCTGATGAAGATTCGAATGCGCGAATACTGCAAACACAAGCGTTCCGAAATGCAAAAAGCAATCAAGCATGGGTGGAACAGGCCAGATTGGCTGGCCAAAGAAGATTGGAAGAATGCGAAGAAAGCAGCGCGCGAGAATCCCGACAAGTGGAAGCAACAAAAGGATGCAGCCAGAGCGCGAGTAGAGGCAGGGAGCTCGCACCACTTGGGGAGCGGTGGATGGGCATCATTTGAGGCCGATTTTGTAAGTGTTTTCGCATTGCTCTTTATGTTCGATAGTTTAGGGTTTATGAGTTTTTTAGTTCTAACATAATGAAATCTTTGTATGTTTTGATAGTGGTCGATGACAGGACGTGATCCCACACCGTACGAGCGCGAGTACGCAGGCAGGAAGGGCTTAAACGCCCTGATGGACATTCTCAGTTCTCGCGGCGGCATGGTTAGTATTAGGATTTACTCTTTTCTATTTTTTGTATTGTTTTATAAATGTCGTTATATGTTTATACTTACTGAAAGCTGTCTTATTGTCTTTTTTTGCAGAATCCGACAGATACGCCGCTTGGACGCGATGAGATGTCTGACTTGACGACGTCAGTTTAGCCGTAGCTAGATAGCATTAGTTTAGGGTTTCTCATAGCTTATGTATCATGAGACGGATTTTATACGTCTTTTTGAACCATGTATATTATTACATTTGTCACCGCAGTTCATTTTGCCAATCAATTCTTTATGCCTATGATGTTGTACAATTGTCATTATTACATTTGCCAATCAATTCATTTTGTCTATGATGTGTACAATTGTCAATTTTACGCTCGTCAATTTTGCAAACAATGCGTCTTGTGGGTGACTATTTTGGGTCTATTATCTACCCTTGCACTTTTTAAAAAAAGTGAATCAAGTACAATATGCTTGATGGGTGGCAGGGCATTCAATGCCCTGTCACCAAAAAAAAATTCTCTCGGGCGTCGCTATAACCGTCGCTATTTATGGCTCTGTAGCATCGCTATAGACTTCTGTGTTAACGTCGCTATAACCGTCGCTATGAGCGTCTCTATATAGCGACGCCTATAGCGACGCTCTCGTAGGGACGGTTTTAGTGACGCCGGGGGTTATAAAAACCCAGTGTATTTCCGTTGCTAACAGCGTCACAAGAGCACACAACCTCTTGTAGTGTAAAAAAATCATTTTTTGGGGTGAATTGATGCACGAGCTGAAAAGTGGATTTTGTCATAACTACTTACTCTCTTTGTTTGGTGATAGGTAGAGAGAGAATGGTTCTTCTCTCTAGTTTTACTCCTCTCTCTCTTTTTACCCCCCTCTCTCCCCGACTTTACCCCCCCTCTTCCTGCTAATTTACCACCCTCATTCCCTACTTTCTCCCCCCTCTCCTATATAGAGAGAAGTTAGAGAGAGAGCTACAAAAGTAGACCTATTTATTGTCTTTGTTCCCTCCATCCCTACAAAATTAGCTTTAATCCCTTAAAATTAGGAATCCTTACATGGCCCCAAGGGGGTCCAGTTTTTTCCTAATGTCCACACCATATACATTAATTGTGATCATGTGATTATGATAGTAAACATTGTGATCATAAGAAATTTCACGTGATCACGTGAATATTAAAATCCTACCGCATGATGGAAGTGAGCCAATATTGACTCAAGTGTGATCTTTTTGCAAGAGAATACATGCCCATGGTCATGGAAATTACACCACCTACATGTGGGAAGATTCTAATGTAGCTAGGAAGTAGTCAGGTAGTAAAGTACTTAAGGTAAGGATAAATTTCACGAGGTTCACCAACAAACTTGTAAGAGTAATATCAGCCACCTACAATAGTGATTTCACGGATAAATAAAAAGAGAATTTGTTCCAATCAATATGGAAACCAATATTGAAAGGAGGCCTTGGCATCTTCAACCTAGAGCAGTTGTCAATCAAAATGGATATGGAAAACTTCATATGCAAATGACTATTGGTGTAATGGAAATGGGCTATGAACTTAGAGAATAGCGGAATTAAGAGAATTAGAGTGAGCAACTTTGAGAGCATAGATGGTGAACTTAATTGGTAGTAGAAATTTAATCATAACACTTAATTAACTAGGCATGAGCAATACCTTTGCGAGAGAGAGAGAGAGAGAGAGAGAGAGAGAGAGAGAGATTTTAGAGAATATGACAACAGTTGAGGACCGGATTTATGTGGAGCCGGTCCCCCCTCCAAAAGGAATTTGTATTATAGATTCTCTCATTAAGAGAGACTTGGTACAATACAATCTTTGTGTTCCTTGAGACCTCTTTGGCAGTATGGAGATGGAAGCTTCATACACCAAGCTTTTGCATAATATCAACAATGAATCTTATCTTGAAAACAATCAAGAACTCGTGAACATCATTAGTCTTTGTGTTCCCTAAATCATTTGAGTGCATGAGGATGTATACTTTTATGCATCAACTTGTGCCTAAAGCAACAATTAATCTTCCTTGCAATACAATTAATCTACTTGCATTAAGTAACTAATCTACTTGCAATAAACCATTAGCCTTCTTGCAATAAGAATAACATGCACTTTGTGGAAAGCATTAACTATCCCAAGCCTCAGTCCCAAGACCTCAAACACCTTTGAAGGTGGAGAGAGCTAGCAAGGAATGAGGGTAGGGAAGAGGAAGAAGAAGTATTCCATAGGAGAAAGACTTAGTTCCTCACTTATCATAACTCTTGTTGCTAGCATACATAATAGCATAGTAATGAATAAGAAGGAGATGGAAAGGTTAAGCATTGAAGCATGGCTCTTGGTTGGATTTGCACTCCATAGCCAAGAGTGTTGGTGTAGGCTCTCAACCTCTACTTGCTTGGAGAAGGAGAGGGACCTCTTGCACTTTGCATAGTACACAATGAGAGTGTTTGTGAGTGTGTGTGGGTGAGTATACCCCCTAAGCAACCCCCTAGCTTGCTTGGGTCGACCCCCCCTTGTAGCTCATGCTTGAAGCTCATTGGACCCCTCAAGGCCTAGCCAATCATAAGCAGGAGGCATTACAAGCAACAAGGGTAGCCTTGAGACAAGTGTCCCCCTTTCTCCTTTGAGAGAGAGGACTTGATAAATGAAAAATCAATTAATTAAATTCCCTAAATTATCATTAGACCCCTGGGGTGGCCAACCAATAGGCTTTAGGCACACCATGAGGGCAACATGAGGAGGAACTTGACAAGTGTCCCTTTTGCTTTCTTTGTACCATGCATGCCTTGTGTGAGTGTGTGGGTGTTGTCTCTCAGCCCCCCTCATATAGGGCTCGCTCCCTCCTTGTAGGGATTGAATCTTTGACTTTTTAACACCTCAACCCCTCATGCATTGGCCGAGTTCCCACCACAAGCTTGGCCCTTAAGCACTTTAAGCTTGGGATGGGTTCTTACCTCAAGTGCAACCCTAACATCTCAAGCATGTCAATCATCTCAATCATTAAGCACCTCAAGCATCTCAAGCACCTCAATAATCAAGCACCTCAAGCACCTTAGTCATCAAGCATGACAAGCAGGACAAGCACCTCGAGCTGGGTCGGGTTCCCGTGCCTCAAGCTCAGCCCTAGCTTACCGAAGGTCAAAGGACTTTTACACACATTATTGGAGGTCTTCAATGAAGCTAACCCTAAGTTCTGATGCTCCATTGGTTAGCCTTGCTCTTTGATAGACCATCTCTCATTTGGGCTCCTTTACCAATGGTCCCGTGTTGAGATAGATCTAGAAGCACATGTCTATATCTTACCCCTTGTTCCCGTTTATTCTCCCACATTAAGTGATCAGTTTAATATGAGAAAATCATTTGGGTTGGTTAGATATTAGTTTTTATGACATTACCTGTCTCTTGAAGTCATAGTCGTCCTCGACTATGAGGTAGATATGGTAAAGTCTCACCCATTAGTCCGTTGGTCTTAGCGGGTAGAGGATCCATTTTTACCCTACGACATCATTCTAGAGTGGATGACTAATCCACTTGGTGCTTGAGAAACATTGTCTACCGCAAGCATGTCTGCTCTTTTTAGTCCATATCATACTTCGAAAGTAGAGTGACAATTTCTACTTGGTGTTTGGGAGACGTAGTCACCACAAACATGATCCTAAGTATGCATACTTCTTAAAATTTGTGCACGAAACATAAAAAGAGAGTCTTATAAGACAAAAACATTGATCATTTAAAATGCATTTCTTTTACATTTCCTTACTCTTTTGTGTCTTTGTAAGCATCATAAACAAGGTTCATATTATCCTTAAGCTATGTTCTTTGCATGCATTTAGCATCTTTGAAAGGATAATTCTTAACTTAAATAAGATACTGTCAGTAATCTTACCATTTCTTAATACCTTGTGTTCTTGTCGAAGGATAAACTTGGGTTGGAGCTCGTTTGCTTCATCTTCGATCTCTAATGGGTCTATATTTATAGCCTCTATTGGTGGATCTCCTTAATAAGGCTCGAATAGGCTCTCATGAAAAATGATATATATGAGCCAATACTTGGGCAACTTTAATTGTTTAGTAAGACCCAAAGAAAGATTTCTTTTTCTTGAAAGGATAAGGCTCTTTTATTCCTAATTGCAGGAGCCTCTTTTGCCTAGCTAAAAGATGGATATAGCCTGTTTAATCTTCTAGAAAGATTCGTTTTGATCTCGTCTATACTCCTTTTCAATGAAGATCTTCCTAAGTACCTTAAATGTTCATGTTATTAGAGACATACTCTTGTTAGGGTAAGTACTTCTCCCATTTTGAGCATTGATCTACCTCAAATCACAAGCTTTTAGTAGATCAAGGATCATTAGTTTTGTGATTTTCCTTTTGGCCATCCGTTGGAATAGTAGGCCAACATAAGAGGGTTACTCTAGTTCTGATAGAGACTCTATCAGAAATTAGTGGTCATGGTAGGATTTCTATCCAACACAATTAGATGTTGGCATGCCATGGTCCTTCTATCATACTTCATCTTTTGGTATACCATACATTTTGAAACAAACTCTTGTATGTCCTTGTTTCTTGGTAAGCCAATACAAGTATGATTTTATTCCTAAAAGAATGAATTCGAATTCCTCTTTGCCCCGCATATGGGAGGAGCATGGGAAGTGAGGAAGATATAGCCTATTGAGGTATGGAAGATAACCATCCTCTAACGTGAGTGGTTCTTTTTCTTCCATTTGTAAAGGCTATTATTATATCCCTAAATCCTAGGTTAGAAGCATATTTAACTATCATAAAATATAGTTCATTGTAAGTTGCTATTGATGTCCTATCTATCCTTGGCCATTGGGAAAGTGCATCGGCTACATGTTTGTGCTTGCCAGCAATGTGAGCAATGTAAAATTTAAATTGCAAAAAGAAATTTTCCCACCTCATTTGATTGTCAAAAAGATTGGTTTGTATCATGGATGGAGTCCACAAGAAGTACTTCCATGTGTCAAACGGCATATAAAACAGCTCGTAGTTCCTTTGGTTCCAACATTCGCTCATTGGATTTGAGTCTTTGAATCTTGTATTCTATGGTATTCCCTTCTTGAAGAAAATTTTTGCTTGAAGGCATGCATCCAGGCATTACATTGGACTTCAAATAGCTTTGAGAGATCCCGTAGTGTAAGCATAAGTTGAGAGATAAGTTTCTCTTTGAACTTTTCAAAAGTATTTTTCTCTCTTTGTAGTCCATGTACACTTAACGTTCTTTTTTGTTAAGTCATGTATTGGACCTGCTATAAGCATGAATTTTTCCTATGAAGCATCTCTAGTATGCACTCATACCTTTAGAGCTTCGCAACTCATGTAGACTCCTTGGATTAGGCCATCTTTTTATTACCTCTACCTTTTGTGGTTCCATACAAATACCACCTTTAGAGATAATGTGACCTAATTTTTGAATCTCTTTATATAAAAAAATCCACTTTTCTTTTGGTTAGAGGAAAGCGTAATCTCTCTCAAAACTTACCAGTTCATGCTATTCCTTTTGAACTCCTCTTGTGGAGCTTATAAAGCTCAATAAGGAGGCTTATTAGGCAGTGAGCTTCATGGTAAAAGCTCCATTTCATGGTCATTGTCCCCTCATTATGGAGATATCTCACGGGGGTATCATCAAGAAAAACATTTTGGAATCCGTTTAGGAATGTAGACAATTCTAATTCCTCTTGATTCCCGTCTTTTTTATTATTATTATTGTTATTGGTTGAAACATTGAATTCATTTACAGACTTTTCAACAAAAATCATGTATATGAATATATATAGATTTTCATTAACGTACGAAAAGCATGCATATTTGCATGGTATAGGATGCTACCCGACTCATAAACATGTATGTACATATCTCCTAGCTTAGGAAAAACAAAAGCCTTTTGCTATGAGCATCCTCTTTTGGAGTTTCCAGCATAGAAACTCAAGGCAGCTTGTTGCATGCATTTCTTTGGGGACAAGCACGATAGACATGCCCTTGTTGTCCACACTTGTAGCATTTGTAATCCTTACTATAACACTCTAGCTCTGTTGGAGAGAGTCTATTCTTAGCTTTGTAGACTCCTTTCTCCTTAGCTTTGTTATCGGTGTTGCTGGAGTTTCCTTTGGAGGAAGTTTGAGCATTATTCCTTCCTCTAAGCTCATTTTGATCCTTCACTTCCATGGGCTTAGAGTTTCTCTTAACCCCTTGTTGGAAATTGATTTGAGAGACGACCATAGTATGGTGTATGACTGCCGATATGGCATTAGGACTTTGTGAGTTGATATACTCGGCCATCTCGTCAAAAAGAACCGCACAAAATTGTTGCTTTTGCTCCTCGAAGCCTATCTTTTTGTAGACACTGGTCTTGAGAAGTAAATCCCAAAATTTATCTACATTCTTCTGGATAGACTCATAGGGAGAGAGTTTCAAGCTTTTCCATTCTGTGAGGACATTGTCTTTAGTGTTGCTTGCCATGATGGAGGCTCTTAAAGCCTTCCATGTCCTTGGAGCTTTCCTTTGGGGTTGTAGGCTAGCCCACCATTGACGAGCGGAGCTCTGAAAATGCATAGATACCTGACGCAGTTTAGAGGACTCCATGAAGTCCTCATCACCAAAGGCCACATCAAACTGTTGGATGAAGGCCAAAATCTTTTCCATATCACCAAAGGTGCCATCATAGGTAAGAAAATTGGTGTCATTTCCTCCCTCCTTGAACTTCTTCAGCTTCTTGGACCTTCTCCATACCGGATAGGACTTGTGATGGCCTTTCCTTTTGGGCTCTTTGAGAGAAGAGCCGCTACCTTCATTGGAATATGAGGAAGGTGATGAAGATGGAGAAGAGGGTGACCTCTTTGTCTCCTTTTCCTTCTTTTGGTACCTCTCTTCGTTTTTGTGATAACGAGGAGGAGGACTTTCTGGAAATCTTTCTCTCTTGGGGGGACTTGGAGATCGTTGAGGCTGCCATCTTCTTGGAGCCACATCTTCAAAAGTATTGGGAGACTCACTTCTTTCTCCTTCTCTTGGGGAAGGCTCTATAATAGAGACTTCACCTTTCTTGTTGGATGGAGGTAAGCCTGCTAGTAATCGTTTAAGCGCTTCATATGGGTTCTCCTCTTCTCTCACCGTAGAGAGCCCTCTCTTGGAAATCTCTTGAAGAGACTTCTCAGGTGCTCTCTCGTTTGGGGGAGTTTGGAGAATCCCATAACTATGAACTTGTCGGAAAACTTCACCATGTAGGGCTGGGTTTCCCATAGCTTGTTGCAGCTTACAAACAAGACACTTGATAAACATGGGAGCATCATCATTAGCACCTTCATGTGCAAAATCAAAGTTATCAATACTCGTTCTACTCTCTTGATTATTGTCAGCCATGTTAACAAAATTTATGTATGTACTTAGTGTATGATTTGGCAATTCAAAACCTTAGTTGCCACTCCTCTTAGCCTTTGACAATCGTCTCTTAAGTATCTACACCCATGGCTCAAAGTGGTTAATTATAGAGAGTAGAGGAGTAGGTCTAACATAGCAGAGTTGCCGAGGGTTAGCTCCTTTCGGACTTCTTATGGCTCAATAATGGTAAAGCCGTAGGCAAGTCTAAAAAGACTCCATTATTAAGTCCAAAGCTCCCGAGGTGTGCACCATATCCCACATAGTGGGCTCAACAAAACCGATAATAGATCCCAGTTCCACTTACCCTAATATAATTAACAACATCAACCATTTATAGGCTACTTAAGGACCTCTCTTCTTAAGCAAGAAAAGAGAAACCAAATGCTCTGATCCAATGTAATGGAAATGGCCTATGAACTTAGAGAATAGCGGAATTAAGAGAATTAGAGTGAGAAACTTTGAGAGCATAGATGGTGAACTTAATTGATAGTAGCAACTTAATCATAACACTTAATTAACTAGGCATGAGCAATACCTTTGCAAGAGAGAGAGAGAGAGAGAGAGATTTTAGAGAATATGACAACAGTTGAGGACCGGATTTATGTGGAGCCAGTCCCCCCTCCAAAAGGCATTTGTATTATAGATTCTCTCATTAAGAGAGACTTGGTACAATACAATCTTTGTGTTCCTTGAGACCTCTTTGGCAGTATGGAGATGGAAGCTTCATACACCAAGATTTTGCATAATATCAACAATCAATCTTAGCTTGAAAACAATCAAGAACTCGTGAACATCATTAGTCTTTGTGTTCCCTAAATCATTTGAGTGCATGAGGATGTATACTTTTATGCATCAACTTGTGCCTAAAGCAACAATTAATCTTCCTTGCAATACAATTAATCTACTTGCAATAAACCATTAGCCTTCTTGCAATAAGCACAACATGCACTTTGTGGAAAGAATTAACTATCCCAAGCCTCAGTCCCAAGACCTCAAACACCTTCGAAGGTGGAGAGAGCTAGCAAGGAATGAGGGTAGGGAAGAGGAAAAAGAAGTATTCCATAGGAGAAAGAATTAGTTCCTCACTTATCATAACTCTTGTTGCTAGCATACATAGTAGCATAGTAATGAAGAAGAAGGAGATGGCAAGGTTAAGCATTGAAGCATGGCTCTTGGTTGGATTTGCACTCCATAGCCAAGAGTGTTGGTGTAGGCTCTCAACCTCTACTTGCTTGGAGAAGGAGAGGGATCTCTTGCACTTTGTATAGTACACAATGAGAGTGTTTGTGAGTGTGTGTGGGTGAGTATACCCCCTAAGCAACCACCTAGCTTTCTTGGGTCGACCCCCCCTTGTAGCTCATGCTTGAAGCTCATTTGACCCCTCAAGGCCTAGCCAATCATAAGCAGGAGGCATTACAAGCAGCAAGGGTAGCCTTGAGACAAGTGGCCCCCTTTCCCCTTTGAGAGAGACGACTTGATAAATGCAAAATAAATTAATTAAATTCCCTAAATTATCATTGGACCCCTGCGGTGGCCAACCAATAGGCTTTAGACACACCATGAGGGCAACATGAGGAGGAACTTGACAAGTGTCCCTTTTGCTTTCTTTGTACCATGCATGCCTTGTGTGCGTGTGTGGGTGTTCTCTCTCATCCCCCCTCATATAGGGCTCGCTCCCTCCTTGTAGGGATTGAATCTTTGACTTTTTGACACCTCAACCCCTCATGCATAGGCCGAGTTCCCACCACAAGCTTGGCCCTTAAGCACTTTAAGCTTGGGCTGGGTTCTCACCTCAAGTGCAACCCTAACATGTCAAGCATGTCAAGCACCTCAAGAACCTCAAGCACCTTAGTCATCAAGCATGACAAGCAGGACAAGCACCTCGAGCTAGGTCGGGTTCCCGCGCCTCAAGCTCAGCCCTAGCTTACCGAAGGTCAAAGGACTTTTAAACACATTATTGGAGGTCTTCAATGAAGCTAACCCTAAGGTCTTATGCTCCATTGGTTAGCCTTGCTCTTTGATAGACCATCTCTCATTTGGGCTCCTTTACCAATGGTCCCGTGTTGGGATAGATCTAAAAGCACATGTCTATATCTCAACCCTTGTTCCCATTTATTCTCCCACATTAAGTGATCAGTTTAATATGAGAAAATCGTTTGGGTTGGTTAGATATTAGTTTTTGTTGGGGTATAAAGCCCAATGTGGTCGCCCAGGTAAGTGGGCGGGCCACCAGGTATGTACACATATTCTTTTGTAAAAACCTAATAAGAACTCACTATGCTCTACACATTACAGTAGAGCGAGTTCACCATATCGTCGTGCTCTTCTTCTCGCACTCTCTCTCGCGACGCACTTCCGCTCGTACTCCTTCAACTGGTATCAGAGCTCAGATCGAGGCTCGGGGCAGCACTGCAGGAGGCTAGAGTCACCAACTCAGATTGGAGTGAAATTTGACAAGCGAAGACACGGCCCCAAATCTTGTGGGAAGGTTCGAAGGGTTGGCTGTAATCAGAATTTCATTCTGAGGTCATCTCGGCCACCATTCGGCTTCGACAAAGGTCTGCGTAGGCCATTTTCGACTACGTGGTCTCAGCGGGTGCAGATCCGACTCTGTAAATTTGGGGTTTTCGGCCTACGACTGCAAGTGCTGAGGATATCGACACTCCCAGACTGTTGATTTGTGGCTGTCTCCACATCGAAGGACGGCTCACAGTTCTTGGAGACGTGTCACATACGACACGGGCGCATCTACACACAGAGTATAGGCGACATCCACTAGTTCATCAGGTAGCTTGTGTTTGCTGCTTGATATTCCAGATTTCATCCTGACATTGCAGGTACTTCCACATGGGATGTATTGTCAGAGATGATGTATGTCTGTTGAGGGTTTGCTGGGTGTGAGTCACGTAGAAAACAACTGCCGCAGCGGTTACAGCATACAATGGGAAATTTGTGGATGTATGACTTTGTGGGAATTCTATGTACTATTAGACTTACTGCAGCCTTTGTTGAGGGTCGAGTGAGGTTTTATTGAGCTGGGGGATTCTCGAATGTTGAGATCCTTTCGATGATACAGGTCTTGGAGCGATCCCTCGAGCACCCTTAGATAGGCAGCTAGGATGTATTCACTGTGAGTTAGACAGTTGGGATTGCATCTTTGCTTTACTGTCGTTGAGGCATTGTCGCAGTCTATGCTTACAGGACAGTGACACGACAGTCAGAGACAGTACAGGTGCAGGACAGGTTTACCCATAGCTTACAGTGTTAGAGAGACAGTGGTTTTTTGAGCTGTTTTTTGGTCTATTTTTAGTACACCAGAGCCATTTTACAAAGGAGACTCTGCCAAAATTTCTGCAGAATCTGAAGCTTTCTTGGTTCATTTGACAGGTTGATATTGGTTCAGAGGTTAGTTTATAGGGGAAACTCTGCCGAATTTTTCCCAGGAAAGTAAACTACTGTGAAGCGTAGCTATGGCTGGATCACAAGACACTGCTCTTTACAATATCAAGAAGCTGGATGGAACCAATTTCCCATTGTGGAAGAAGCAGATTTGGCACGTGTTGGTACAAAAGAAGCAGATAAAACCTATAAAGCTCAAGGGGATAAAACCAAAAGATATGGACGAAGATGAATGGAGCGAAATGGATGAATTGGCACTTTCTACCATTATGCTAACTTTGGCAGAAAGCGTTTACTTCAATGTAGCAGACGAGATGTCGGCTTATCAAGCATGGTTAAAGTTGAGTGATCTTTATGAGAAGCAGAGTGCAGATTCACAGGTATACTGGCTTAAGAAGCTTGTTGACTTGAAGATGAAAGAAGGGACACAATCTGAATTCATTCAACACAGCTGCCAAATGGGTTTTGGGCTGAAGCTGTATCAACAGTTGTTCATCTTATAAATAGATCTCCTAGCAAGGTTTTGCAGAAGGATTCAGTGCCAGAGATGGTATGGTCAGGCAAAATGCCCTCATACAAGCATCTCAGAGTCTTTGGCTGTGAAGCATATACTCATGTTCCAAAGAAATTTAGGAACAAACTTGAGCCAAAGAGTAGAAAGTGCATCTTTCTAGGCTATGGTAATTCTGGTGAGATGGGGTACAGACTTTGGGATCCCGAATCCAGAAAGGTTGTCCGTAGCAATGATGTTCACTTTAATGAATCCAAATATCATTCTAAACGAGAGAGGGTTGAGGAGATTAGAAGAGTTGTCTTCCAAGAAGATGGACCTGCACGTGTAAGACAAAATGTCAAGGCTCAAGAGGAGCAAGGACAGGATAGAGTGGAACCACAAGTTGTGGTTGAGCCTGAGCCACCTATTGTGCATAGATCTGGACGTGTCACGCGACCTCCTGATAGGTTTGTTCCATCTATGAACTATGTCATGTTGACTGATTGCAATGAGCCTTCATGTTACAAGGAAGTAGTGCAAATGAAGGACTCCGGGCATTGGCAATTGGCCATGCAGTCAGAGATGACAGCTCTGCATAAAAACCAGACATGGAAGCTAGTTAAATTACCACGGGGCAACAAGGCTCTACCCTGTAAATGGGTTTACAGGTATAAGATCACCGCTCATGATAGTCAGCCAAAGTACAAAGCAAGGATTGTTGCCAAGGGCTTTAAGCAAGAACAAGGCATTGACGTTGAGGAAGTCTTCTCTCCGCTGGTCAACATGACTACATTGAGATGCTTTCTTGCATTCGTTGCCATATTAGATTTGGTGTTGCACCAAATGGATGTCAAGACAGCGTTCTTGCATGGTGATTTAGATGTGGAAATTTACATGCAGCAGCCAAAAGGGTTTGTTGAGAAAGGCAAGGAAGATTGGGTATACCAGTTGTTAAAGAGTCTTTATGGCTTAAAACAATCACCGAGGGCATGGTACCATAAATTCCACAAGTTTATGCTTTCTCAAGGCTACAAACGTAGTGAGTTCGATCACTGTCTATATACAAAGAAGGCTAAGGATGGTAGTTGGCTGATCCTTATTTTGTATGTGGATGACATGTTGATTGCTCGCAAGCACTTGGAAGAAATTTCAGCTTTGAACTCAAAGATGGCAAAATTGTTTGACATGAAAGACATGGGTGAGGCAAGTCATATACTTGGTATGCGCATTGAGAGAGACAGATCAAAGAAGTTTATTTGGTTATCTCAAACAGAGTATATTGACAAGGTTTTGCAACGTTTCAATATGGAGAAGGGAAAGGCACTGAGTGTTCCATTGCCACCATATGTGAAACTTAGCAAACAAGATTGTCCTGTGTCTGAGGAAGAACAGGCTGAAATGGATAAGATTCCATATGCGTCTGCAGTGGGTAGTTAGGCTGAATATGTTGCAGCATCAGAGGCATGCAAAGAATCAATTTGGCTTAATTGACTAGTAACAGATTTGGGAATCAAAGAAGAGATGCCTGTGTTATATTGTGATAGTCAAAGTGCTATACAATTGGCTCGCAATCCAGTTTATCACTCAAAGACAAAGCATGTGGATGTGAAGTATCATTTCATCAGGGAAATGCTCGAGGATAAGCAACTTCAGCTTGTCAAAGTTCACACCACAAAAAATCCTGCTGATCTACTTACAACAGGACTTCCCTCAGAGAGCTTTGCGCATTTTCGCAAGCAGTTAGGTGTAGGGTAGTACATCACTTCTCTACATCTCTTGTGTATTAGCTTGTATAGTAGCTTCTCTCACACTCAAAGTACCACATTGGAATTTAAGTGGGAGGTTGTTGGGGTATAAAGCCCAATGTGGTCGCCCAGGTAAGTGGGCGGGCCAATAGGTATGTACACATATTCTTTTGTAAAAACCTAATAAGAACTCACTATGCTCTACACATTACAGTAGAGCGAGTTCACCATATCGTTGTGCTCTTATTCTCGCACTCTCTCTCGCATCGCACTTCCGCTCGTACTCCTTCAGTTTTTATGACAATTAGTTTTACTTTCTATTGAGTATCAATCAGGCTCCCCATCTCACTTATGCTAAAGCTATCAGAGGTCATGCAAAGAGAATCGACAACCCGCTCTTTCATCCAAATTTGCATGCCGATCAAGGTATGAACTTTAGGTCTTTTTTCATTCTTAACAATGAATGGAATGTTAATACTACTACTACAAACCACAACACTATTGTTCCTAGACATGTGGAGTCAGAAAATGTTTTTCCCCCTATCTTCCCCTACAAAAGCCCCTTCTCTAGCTGACTGTAAAGCTCCTCGATTGCATACTAATTCTATACGTCAAGAAGAGGATAACCCTAATGCTTTAAATGAGGAGGAGGAATGTTTTACCATTAGCAAAAGATAATTAGACTCCTGCAATAATTAACTGGTCGATAGAGTGGTTATAAGAGTGTGTCATGGATGCATGTAGACCATCACTAGAAGTTATCAAAAGCTGGGTAGCATTCAACTGGGAAAATAGAAATGTCTTCCCTCAGCAGATCCAATATCTACCCAATAATTATTATTTGTTTTTCTTTAAGGATGCTAATAGTGCTCTGAGGTCATCACTGAAGGGCAATGGCTTATTCGTAACAAACCCATTTCCTTTTTTAAATGGTTCAAGGGATTTCACCCAGAGGAGATAAACCTACTAAAGCTCCTATATGGGTGGACTTCCCTGATCTTCCAGTTGAGTTTTACCTAGGCCTTGGTTAAGGAACATTGTGCTTATGTTGGTAAGGTCCTTGGACAAAATGCTAGAGGGGGAATCAATCCCAAGTGGGACCCACAACGTCTTAGTGAGGTAGATCTTTGCAAGGCCCCTAAGTTGATTGTCACTATCAAGGATTGTGAAGGCAACCTGTTGCATGAGTAGAGAGTACTGTATAAAAATGTGCCAAATTCTTGCTTCCACTGCTTCCAGCAGGGTCACCTTATAAAATATTATCATGTCCTTGCTTTGTAAAATCAGGCAGCTACTAAGGAGAACATACCCAATCATCAAAAGTCCTTTCAACCTGTACATAAGAGAAGCAATAATAGATTTCCAAGGAGAAGAGTTGCTAACAATGATAACTCTAACTACTTTGATTTATTTTTGGAAGATGTCTTTGATCCTTACTCTATCCAAGGGGTCTCTAATACTGATAGATCAGCATATAAAAATTCACATGAGGAAAAGTTTCACTAAAGAGCCCTAATCCCACTCACATTCCTCCAAACAGCCCTGATGACAATACAAGAGTTTTGTCATAATCTGATGGTGAGCCTAAAGAATGCATTCAAAGCACTCAGCTAAATACTAAGGAAGCTTCAATGGATGTCCTGCATTTTTCTAAAGAACTAGATGCAAAAGACAATCTATCAAAGTCTCCATGGAAAACTCCCAAATTCCTATTGTTGACACTGTCATGACTCAAGCAAAGGAAGAGTCTCTTCCTAATATGCAGGTAACCAAAAGCAAGAGAAAGGTAGAGAAGTCTAATGATCCCAATAGGGCTTTTGTCTCAATGGTCGAACCTAACAAAAGCAGTAAGAAATGCTTTGCCCTAATATTTTTGGTTTTTCCTTTAATTGTAACGGGTTGTCAGAACCTGTAAGACCTGTGGTTATAAAAACAAATGGATGCAAAATCTATCGTTGCATCCTGATTATATTTGTCTTCAAAAGGTCAACCTTAAAGGTAAGTATCTTGAGCTCAACTTGAACAGCATTGGTTCTAGTTTTCAATGGCATTAAACTATTCCTACTGCAGAAAAAGGAGAAGCAATGATAGGAATCTCTTGCAAGTGGGCTAATCTATCAAATGTGCAATGCTCTACTAAAGGATTCTGGGTAGCCATCACCTTTGAAGCTCCTATAAACTATACATTAGTCAGTGTTTATGCTCCTAACTCAGTGAAACAGAAAGATCTCAGTGCTGGCATTGTCTTCTCTACCAAAAAATATGGTCTTGACAGGAGACTTTGATATGGTGGAGAAAATTACTGACAAATCAAGGTCTCTTGGACATGTCATTTCTGGTAATAAAAAGGTACACTGGCTTGAACTGGTTGAGTCCTTGAATTTGATTTATGTTTCTAAACATGTACATAGGATTCATAAACATAATGCGAAATGCTTCTGGTCAGCTAGACTAGGCAGAGTATACATGTCTACCAGTGTCTTACAAGAACACTGGTTAGTACAATGCAAATCGGATGTTGTCATTCTTTTATTTGATCATAAGCTTGTCTTATTTGAGTTCATGAGATCTGAGAATAACTTTAAATCTGGCTAGCCTCACCTTGATCAATCACTATTTGACATTGACTTCATTAAAAACAAGGTTCAACTCATTATGTCGGAGTCCTTTGCTCTACACCCCTCTCTTGCCACGGCTTGGGAGACTGCACTAAGGGTGAAAGCATGTTAACGTGTCGCGCTTTTTGTGCTAGTTAGTAGTTTCAAGTTAGCACATCTTCAAAAAGTTGGGCGTCCGGTAAATTTTTTACAAATAATATCAAAATTTGTCGGAGGTTGTACATTTGGATTCCTTGTTTCAAGTGCTTTCTATTGATATATCATATGTCATAGATCTTGGAGATGTAGCTCAAGTTATTGTACTAGTTAGCATATGTCAAAATTGTGCTAGTTAGCATTGTCCGGGACATGAAAAAGCATGACAGGTTAACATGCTTTCACCCCTAAAGGAAATGAAGAAGGTTATGTCCAAGTATAAAAAAGTAGCTAATGACATTAAGGATCATAGAAAGATGATGATATCCAGAGAAATTCTTCATCTTGAAGAATCTCTCTCCAAAGATAACCCTCCCCCTCCTGACTTTTAGAACTCAGAGTGTCTCTTAAGCAGGAATAGCTCCTTGATGTGAAAAGTGCCCTTGCCTTTTGGGCAGGAAAAATTGGTAGGCCCCTCTAAAAAAACATGTTTGATCTATTGAAAAAGAAAAAATCTAAAGATTTCATTTTTTTGTTGAGAAATAAGGATGGGATTTTGGCCAAGTCACATAAGGACAATCTCACATTGGTCCATGAGTTCTTTGCTAATATTTTCTCTGGCCTTCCTAAGAGAGATAGAGCAATACAAGAGGCTAGGGCTTTTATAGCCCAGTCCAGGAGGAAGATTGTTGCTCCTCATCAAGCACACCTCCTAGACCCACCTATCTCTCTTGAGGAAATCAAAGAAACTATTAGCAACCTCAAGACTGGCAAAACCCTAGGTATTGATGGTGTACCTAATGAGTCCTATATGCAATTCAAAGATTATATTTCACCTTATCTGATCCTTGCGTGGAAAACTAGGAGCTCTTCTTGCTTGTGTTAACACTAGAGTTTTTAAGCTCGTTCACAAAAAAGGAGGTAGGGAGGATCTCAGTAATTGGAGACCCATTACATGTATGACTTCTATATATAAAGTGTTTTCCTTGCCCTTAGCAAGGAGACGCAGTCCTCTTATGATCAGTTTCATTCTGCAAGAGAAAAAGGGTTTTATTCAAGGCAGCTCCATTCCGGATGCTATTATTGCCCTGTGGGAGGGTATGGAACATGCTATGGAAAATGATCAAGACTTCTATTTCTTCAAAGTCTATTTTGACAAGGCCTATGATAGAATGGATTGAGAATTTATTCTTCAATCACTATTTTATCTCGAACTGGGCAAAACGTTTATTAAGTTTTTTCATGTGTTGTTTGGAAATGCTTTTGCCAAAATTTTAGCAAATGGTGAACTGAGAGATGTGATCAGGTTGATGAGGTCTATAAGGCAGGGTTGCCCTCTTGCACCACTGCTCTTTACCATTACTTCAAATGCTTTGGGTTGACTGGTTAAGAGGAAAATGCAAGAAGGGAAGTTGAAGGGCATCAAAATTGTTGGTTTCTCTAATTCTTTGTTTGCAAGTGTTTGCAGATGATATATATGTCTTTACTAATTCAGATTCTTAGCCAGCTCATTCTTTCATGGAATGCCTAAATATTTTTTGTCTTGCCAGTGGCTCCCAAATTAATCATCAGAAAACTAGGTTCAAAGCCTCCAATGGTTTTACTCCCACCTATATCAGTGAAGCTGGATGCAAGGTTATACCAGATGGATAAATTTTCAGATTGTTAGGGATTCCTATGGGTTTCAAAGTAACCATGGAACAAAGGTGGGAGTGGGTTATGGAAAATTTTAGAAGGAAAATCTTTATGTGGCATGATTTTCAGCCCTCTCTTGCTTCTAGGACCTTTGTTCTGAATCACTTTTTGCTTCCCTCTTTGATCTATTTCTTGTCTTGTTGGAAACCTGTCAGTTCCCAGCTCAAGCAGGTTGTATCTCTCACCAGAAGATTTCATTGGGGAGGATCGGAGGAGTCTAATAAAATCCCCAAGGTTGCTTGGAAGACTTGTTCTCTACACAAAACAAGAGGTGGGCTTGGTATCTTGATCTAGACAAAATGGCTATTAAAATGGCAAGCAAATGGATACTTAGATCCATAGACAGTAATGATTTTTGGGCTTGCTTGATAAAAAGACATGTTTCTAAATTTTATGTGCAGGGATACAAGGCTTGGAGTGATCTCTCTCTCTAGGATGTGATGTCCTCAAGCTGGAAGCTCAGGTCAGTAGGTTCGGAGCTTATCATCAGAATGTGAGATTCTCGGTTTAAAATCAAAGAGAACCTCTATCTACCTCCAACCTTTTTGTCTGGCAGTATTGTTCCTGCTCGAGACTCTATATGGTTGGGCTGGACTGCAAATAAGCTTGAGAAAAAGATAACAATAAACGCCCATAAGTGTTTCAAAGCAAGAATCAGAACTTGGGGAGATCTGTAGTAAAATAATGATTGGTTAACCCCGAATCAGATCTCTAATCAATTTAATATTTGTTCTGGTTGTCTCGCAAATATAGTAAACAGGGTGGAGGAGCTGAAATTTTATCTTCAAATTAATATCTCAGTATTCAAGCATAGCAAGGTCATCTCACTCCATCATTATGCTTGGAAGGCCTACAAAAAGTTCTCTTGCATTCTAGATTGGAAGAACGGTTGAGAAAGAAACTAAGCAACAAATGGGGCCTCAAATGGAGCTCAAAACAGTGGGTGTATAGATTTAAATTCCTGTGGAGATTCCCAATTCCTATAAAGCATAGCTTCCTTGTATGGTTGATATTGCATCAAGGAATCTGGACTGGTCAGAGAGCTCTTTAAGTTTGTATTGGAGATGGAGATGTTAGAGATGCAATTCACCAGAGGATCTTCACCACATCTTTGTGAATTGTCCTGCCAATTAATTACTCAAAGCTTATGGGGCATGAGCTGCAAAGAGTTTCATCCCTTGCAATTCTCAGCACATGAGTTATTGAATGGGGATTGTATTAGAATGGATATTCCACTCTGAAACATGTGAAGATTGGCTTACTTGTGGACGTGTTGGACTCAGAGAATAGAGACTATCTTCAAGCAGAAGTTGGAGGACAATGCAATAGGATTTGTCTTTCAATTAAAAGAAAATCTATATCTCTTGTCTTTGCCAGATGTATCTTATCTAAAGAGAACACAGATGGCAGCTATGGAAGGAGATTATGCTCAAATGTTACTCAAGAGAGATACTGCTTATGGCTTTTGCCTGTTTAGAACTCTAGTCTTTTCTTTGTTTAAGGAATGCCTCTCTCCCTTCTTGTGAGGCATTGTTGTAGTTTTTTCCTTTTTCTTTAATATATCTCCTATTCCCTCAAAAAAAAAAGCTTAACAGGTTGTGGAAGGTAGGCTAGAGTTGTAAGCAATGGGCACTAAGAGCTCAGTTGCACCATGGGTTAGTAGGGATAGTATTTACTAAAATAAAGGTGATCCATGTTTATGTCAAAGGTAATTCTTAGCCCTACTATCACTTTAAAAATTGAAGGGTTTAAGCTATTTTTTGGGAGTGAAAGAGTCTCCTTACTTTTAGGCCTCTCCTCTCCTATCACAACTCTCCCAGGTTTCCCTTGAAAATAGAACTTTAGCTTTTTTCTCTATGGTAATAAGGGTGCGACCTTATGCATTATGCATAGCTGTACCCACATTGCGCCCACTAGCACATGGTGCAACCCGGCCCTAAAGGGAATTGTGTGTGTTTGTGAAATTGATTTTCCCCAAACACTAAGATCCGTACTAGACTCTTTTCTTTTTTTGAGAGAAGTTGAATTGTATTAAAAGATGCTGAAATAAAAGATTACAAAGAACCCACAGGAAGGGGGTGGTTTTTTTTTTTTTGAACAGAGTGATAATGATTAATAGAAAATAAAAAAAGGGAGGTACAAAGGTCCCACAGGTAGGGGGTGGGACAACCCCAAAAGGTTCTACAAACGGAGATCCCTCATGCTGAGTCTAATAGGGGAGTAGAGCCTAGAGACCCTGACCCTAATGTTAATATCACTGATATTCAGAAGGAGAATAGATGGATCATGGCAGCAAAGGAAGGGGTGGGTTAGAACTTGGCCCCAAGCAAGTCCTCAGAAAGCTAAGGTCCGTACTGGACTCTTGCAACGACGCCAGCAGGAACGAGATTCTTATTATTATTGGCAGTGTTCGGGAAAAGTGTGTCTCAGTTCATCCTTGAGCCGGCTAAGATATGAGGTTTGCACTTTAGGGTGAAGCTAAAAGGGAATATGGTGGAGGAGAGTTTTTTAGAAAAAAGGAATTTAGAAGGTTTCATTTAGGCCTAAGGGGAGATATAGACACCTTTGGTTTGGTTAAGAAGGAATTTAGCTGGATACATGGAGGGTGAACAGGAAATAAATAATTACATGTATAAAGTGTAAATTCCAGGCTGGCAACTAAAGTGGTCTACTATTGGACTCCCTCTCTCAAAGCTAGATCCTAGGCTTGATATTGATAGGCTGAACTTCTAATAATACCTAATTAATGCCTCTAAATGGGCGGTTCTACCAAGTTCATAAGTATTAAGGCTTTAAGCTCTCCAAGAAGATATATTATGGAGGGAGCGCCAAATCGCACCAATGCATTTTGCATAGCTTCAAAGTTCAAGGCTTTGAAGTTTCAGCTCTTGCTGATTCGTATCAGCGTGAGGCCATGAGCTCTTGAGGCAAGGTCGTGAGTTGTGACTCGTCCAATCCTTGGGGCGATTGGGGCAAGTTTTTAGGGTTCACACTGAGCAACTTCCACACAATTCGTGAAGCTTCTTGAGCAAAAACGAGAAGCAACGACCTGCTATTACATCTCCTCAGACCTCAACACACAAGAGCTTGCCATCATTTGGGCTCTCGAGGCTTCACTTCTATGAACTGATTGTGAAGCGACCACTTGCTATTAAGCTTCAGGTTTCTTATAACTTACCTCTGTGTTTTGAATTAATTGAATGAATTTTTCACTTAAAAGGTTAAGCTTTTCAAAGTGTAGTTATGAATGTTTCTTCATCACAACATAATAGTCGTAGTATAGAGCTTGTGCATTTTTATTATTCTAGACTAAAAAACCTCTTTTGCTTGCTGTCAGTAACTCCTCTTCAAATATATCATGTCTTAAGCTAACTCCAACACTTCCAACAGGAGCACAGAGCAACTAAAGATGAGTTCTATGCTACAAATTAATGATTTATTGTGATCATGATTGGTAGGTTTGTAGATAATCATGTATACATTATCTATTCCTAGGTTTTCAAGAAAGATAAACAGACTACAATGCTCAACTTTGGGTGTGTCACCCGGCTTGCTAAACGGAATCGTGTTGAAGATGTTGAGCAAATACCTCCATCGGAAGCAGACGAAGATATGGATGAAGGTTTCGAGTCAGATTCATTATCGAGGAAAGATGAGAGGCGGGCATTATGGCAAGACGATTGGCTAACACAATTCAAATGGTTGATTTACGATAATCAAAAGGTTAGATTGTATTGTTCATTTTGCCTAGACTACCCGCATGCAAAGAGTACTTATGCTAAACAAGGCTCTAGAAATTTTAAAACAAGTAACCTTAAGTCTCATGCACGTACACAATGCCACAGAGATGCATGAAATGCTAAATTGTTTGGAAAAGCATTGCAAGTGGGGTTGAAAAAGATGTGCGTAACTCAGGATGATGCGGCAGTGAACCTATTTAAGGCTGCTTACTTTATTGGGATAAACAATCTATCATTTGCATTGTTTCTGTCATTGCTTGACCTGATGCGAGACACTGGGGTCAGGTCCATGACTTGCCTATACAATGATGACAAATCATGTGCTGAGATTATTTACTTCATATCTAGAGCAATCATGAACCATGCTTTGGAGAAAGTCCGAAAAAGCCCTTTTTTTGGGGTTATGATAGACGAGTCTACAGACATTTCCGTTCATCACCATATGGTGATCCATTTTTCTTATTTGGAACAAGACTCTATCCCCTATACCACATTCTATGGAATGGTGCGTACACAAGATTGCACGGCCCAAGGGATCTTTGATACTCTATTAATAGAGCTGGAAAATGCCAATGTATATGTCAAAAAGCTTATTGCTTTCGGTTCAGATGGGTGTGCCACTATGGTAGGGAGAAAGAAGGGAGTTGCAACTCTGTTGAAAAAAGTGAATCCTAGATTGACTGCTATACACTGTGTAGCACATAGAACAAATCTGGCAACATCTAATACTTTCAAGAAGATTCCCTATGCTAGACAAATTGACACCTTGGTGAATGGGATTGCCAACTACTTCTCTAGTAGTAGTAATCGCATGGAGAATCTTCAAGCTCTCCAAGAAGAGTTGGATTGTGATGTGGTTAAAATGCAGCGTATCTTTGAAATTCGTTGGCTAAGCAGGCATGCTTGTCTTGCCAAGGTATGTAAATCTATGGATGCACTACTTGTGGCTTTGTACAAGGATAGAATAGGCCTGTATAGTATGTTGTGTACATTTGAATGCATGTATGCAATTCATTTCTTGGATGACATACTTGAAAAGATGAGTGAGCTCAGTAAAAGATTTCAGAAAGACCATGTTGATGTAACTACCGTGCATGGCATTGTTCAGAGTACTATCTTGTGTATCAAAGATGAGTACTTAGAGGAGAGAACCTTAGATTTGAATGCCTCACAGAGAGGTGTGGGAAACTATCTTATCATACCCGAGTATGGACCTGAAAAGGGACACTTGCATGATTTGCGATGCTCTTTACAAGGACACATGTTTTTTGGTCAAAAAGTCATGCGTGATGCTGATGGATCAAATATGATGCATGCCTTGGACTTTCAATTCTCTTATGCAAGACGTGTGTGTGAGTGTCTTGAAAAGAGGTTTGCAGACAACTCTATAATGCGATGCATTAAAATCTTAGTGCCTACACAACATCCTATGCATGGAAAACTATTAAAAGACTTTGGCAATGTAGAATGCTCAGAAATTGCTGCTTTTATGGGGTTGAGATAACTGTCAATAACACTAAATTTCCTCCTCTTATCAATGGAGATGCTTTCAAAGATGAATTCAGAAAATTCAAGAGGCAAGTAGGTATCGACTTTGCTAAAATGAGCCTCATTGAAGTTGCATCTTTACTTGCAAATAATGACACTTGGAAAGACATGTATCCAAATGTGCTTAAAGTTGCTCAAGTAGCACTGGTTCAATGTTGTAGTACTGCTATATGCGAGCGTGGATTTAGTGCACGCACAAAGATTAAGACTAAGTGGTGTAATAGGATGGAAACATAAAGCTTAGATACACTGATGAGGATTGCAATTGAAGGTCAAGCTGATATGGACTTTTCTAGTGCCATTGAGATGTGGAAGAATCTTGTCAAACAACATCTTTTTGCACCAGAGGGATTATCAAAGGTTGATGCATAAAATGTAGAATATTATTTCCAAACGACATCTTTTTGTGCATAGGGATGATCAAAGGCTGATGCATGATATCTTATGTTTAACCATGCTGGTTGTTATCTATGTTGTAATGAGTTTTTAAAAGAAAAGTGATTCTCTACTCCTTTGGATAAACTAAGGATAGAGTAGTGTAACTCATTGTCCTCTCCTATTTGATGATATTACTGATATGGTCTCTTGATGAAATAATACTTTTTTAATGTTTTAGAATATTGAGTAATCAACTTTACTTGCATGACTCTCTCTCTCTCTCTCTCTCTCTCCCCAACAAACTTTCCCATGCAAGTACACAAATGCAACAATGGCACTCTCACATGCACACACATAACAATGGGAAAGACTGTAGTCTCTACAAGTTAATTTTGAGTAGGTCTAGGACTCTAGGCAGGTTGGTGGTCGTTAATAAAAAAAGGAACTAAGCCGCTTGTAGATCGTTGCAATGGGAGAGTAGCTCGCTACAGGGCATGCTAAAAGGCAAGAACCGGTTCAAACACCTAATAGCGGCCTGCCTATTACATGGAGAGGAGAATTAGATGTTTGAGTTTTAGAAATTTCCGGAACGCTGATTATTGTCAACAGGAGAGAACGATGCCAGCAACAGGAACAATTATCATTAAAAATTACTTCAAGTAGAAGAGAGAGGGTTTTGCGTCATGAAGGCAAATTGACAGGCCTCGGCCCTCGTCAGGAAACAGCAAGGGGCGTGACCTGGTCGCCTCTGTCGCTCTCCCCTCCCCCTTGGGGAAGGGAGGCAAATGGAGCTTCATGACGCTTTGAGGAATGGGCTGGTGCATACGGCACAGGGCAGCAGAGCGAACTCACACCTTGCCCCAAGTAGCTCACTTAATCCATTGTATCAAGCTAGTGCGCCGATTCAAGGATCATCGAAAGCTGTTCACCCACTGTCTTATGCATCCATGGCTGGCATGCCTCCACGAAGCCCAAACAGAGGATTTTATTCCGTCTTCGATCATCAAAAGACTGTTGCAGTAGAGCCATTGCTACATGAGCAAGGAGTAATGGGTGGGCAGCAAGGCATACTCAGAGATATAAATACAGTGGAGAACGTATGCCCCGACTTTAGGGATTTCTCTCAGCACTTGGAGTTCGAAGCAGGCCTGAAGCATTTTGATCCTCTCCTAGGGAGTAAAAGCGGAGGGCCCCAAGATTCTGAGCAGCACGAAGCCTCAGATGAAGCACTTGAGAGGAATAAGAATATGCATAGTGAGAGAAGTGGGGACGAAGATGGTGTCACCATCCCCATAAAAGAACTTGACCAATGGCACTCTCAACTCCAAGGCAGGGTGATCATAGGCCTTATGCATGGAGTTAGACCTTCAATTGAAGCTCTTAAGGCCTGGATGAGCCTCAACTGGGGGAACAAAAATATAACGGTAAGCCATGTTCAGTATCTTCCAAACAATTATTATTTGTTCTTCTGTGAGGATGAAAGCAATGCATTTCAAATCGTTAGCCAAGGGCAGTGGATCATAAGGAATTCTCCATTGTCGGTCTTCAACTGGTTTTTAGGGTTCAACCCTAAAGGTCCAAAACCTACTAAGGCCCCTATTTGGATTGACTTCCCGGACCGGCCGGTGGAGTACTATCCTTGGCTGAAGAACATTGGCTCTTGCATTGGGAGGGTTCTAGGGCAAAGATAAGGGGGAACATTAACCCCAAGTGGGATCCCCAGCTTCTTATAGAAGTTGACCTTCAGTCTGAATTGAAAACAGTTGTCCCCATTAAGGATTCAGAAGGAAAACTGATTCATCTTCAATCTTTGGCTTACAAAAATCTCCCCAATGCTTGTTTCCAATGCCTAAAGCAAGGCCACTTTATTAAGGATTGTCCTGAGCTCAACCCTCAACCAGTACAAGAAGCTCAAATTCCACCGGAAAAAAAGGATTTTCAGCCTGTAGCCAAGAAGAATAGTGTGAGGAACTTCAAATCAAATAAGCCTTCCTCCTCCAGGAACAGGAACAGCTTCAGCCCTCTTCTTGAAGAAGTCTTTGACCCTTTCAGTTATGATAACAGTGAGTAGGCAGAGGGCATTAAAGACCAGAAGTCTGAAGAAGCTGGAAGGAAAGACTCTACCCAGCATAACCCTAGAGTCCCCCATGACCCACCCTTCAAGCCCTTTCAGAACTTAACCTCTCCTCTAGATAGTCCCATGAAAGAGGACAGAGAGATGCACTCTACCTCATCAGATTCAGATGAAATGGAAATCCCTAACTCTCAGATCAGGAATAGGCAGGAGGATGAGGACAAACTTTTTGAAGCCCAACTGTTAGAACAAGATACAAGTGCTAAAGGGCAATTTGGTGTGGGTGCTACCAAGTTTGTTGATGCTCAGATGACTCTCTTAGATGAGGAAAGGATACCTCTTCCACCCAATTTCTCAATTAAAAGAAAAAAAGAGGTATGTAAGGATCCTACAAGGGCCTCTCTTACATTGGCCAAACCTACCAAAAATAGCAAGAAATGAAGTGCCCCGACATAAAAATAGTGTCGTTGAACTGTAAAGGATTAACTGATCCTCTCAAAGCCCAAGCTATTAAAAACTGGTTTCTAGACTCTAACCTCAAGCCAGATTTTGTATGTTTGCAGGATATAAAAGTCAAGGGTCAAGCTTTGATTTCTAATCTGTAGAGACTGGGTGCAGGATATAAGTGGCATGTCACCTCTCACACTCATGGAAAAGGAGGAGCTGCTCTTGGAGTTTCTAGTAAATATGCTAACCTGGTGAAAAATGTTCAAACTGATGCTAGAGGTAGCTGGGTGGCTGTAACTATTGATAAACCTTTTGACTTCACTCTTGTGTCCATCTATGCTTCCAACTCTACTGTGGAAAGGTCTGGCATGTGGGAGGATCTTTCCAAGTTGACAAGTCCCTGTGTGTGTGCTGGTGATTATAACATGGTCGAAACTGTCAAGGACAGATGGCAGCAGATGGGGCAAGCCCTAAGTGGTAAAGAAAAAGTCAGTTGGGATAATGCAGTATCCAAGCTACATCTTGTAGATATTTCAGAGGAAACTGGTATGACCTGGTCTAATAGGCAGTATGGCAATTGCTTCAGATCAGCCAGGTTGGACAGAATCTATGTAAGTACTGAGGTAATGGATACTATGTGGCAGGTAACTTGCAGTAAGGACAATTCTCTATTACTGTCTGATCATGCTCCTGTCATTGTTGAAATTCAGAAAGAAGCATGCATGTATAAAGCTGGGTGGCCCCATCTTGATCAATCATTGTTTGCTATAGATGTAATCAGAGAAAAAATCAGAGATTTTTTTAATCATTCTTTTGCTGTCAATGCTTCTGCTTTTAAAGCCTGGGACCAAGCTGTGAAACTCTCTCAAAAGCTTTTAACCGAGTATAAAAGAAAAGCTAGAGACCTAAGGAGTAAAAGAAGGATGATGATAAGGAGAAAAATTGATACTTTAGAATCTGGCCAAGTCCCAGGGAGTCCTCCTAGCCCCTTCCTAAATGAGCTTAAAGACAATTTGAAGGAAGAGGAGCTCTTAGCTGCCAAGGCCTCACTCCAGTGGACAAGGGAATTCTGGGCAGGAAAGATTGACAGACCCGATAAAAACATGTTCAATCTGCTAAAGAAAAAAAAAACTAAAGACTTTATTCCCTTTTTGAAGAATTCTGAAGGGAATGTGGTGGATTCTCACTCTATGAATCTGAAAGTTACTAAAGACTTTTACTCTGACATTTTCTCATCTCCCCCCAAAAGAGGTGTTGATCAGACTTCTGCAAGGGCTAAAATAGCTGGCATAAGGAAGAAATTTGTTCCTGTGCAGCTAGCCAAGCAGATGGATCAACCTCTGTCTGAGGGGGAGATAATTGAGGCTATTGATTCTCTTAAAGATGGCAAGTCACCTGGTTCATATGGTTTACCAAATGAATTTTTTAAAACTTACAAGGACTTTCTGGTGCCACATCTCTTGTCCATTTGGAGTGAGGCCAATAGGGTAGGAGCTCTGGCTACTTCAGTGAACACTGGTATTATTAGGCTCATTCATAAAAGGGGGTGTAAGGAGGACCTTGGGAACTGGAGGCCAATCTCCTGTCTGACTTCAGTGTATAAAGTGTTTTCCCTGTCTCTAGCCAAGAGGTTGAGCCTCATTATGCATCAGATCATTTTACCTGAGAAAAAGGGATTCATAAAAGGCAGATTTATCTTAGATGCTATAATCACACTTTGGGAGGCCATTGACTTCTTGCAGGACAGTGAGCTTGATTACATTTTCTTCAAAATAGACTTTGATAAGGCTTATGAAAGGATGGAATGGGACTTTGTTTTTCAATCTTTGCATGACATTGGTTTTGGCAAAAGGTTCATAAAATATGTGCAGATTCTTTTTGGCAATGCTTTTGCTAGGGTTTCTATTAATGGAGATCTCTCAGACTCTTTCCCTCTTGTGAGATCCATTAGACAGGGCTGTCCTATAGCTCCTTTGTTGTATGCCATAAGCTTTGATTCTTTGGGATGGCTAGTGCAGGATGCTCTAGACAAGGTCCAAATAAAAGGCATCAAAATCCCTGGTTCTCATAAGGACTTGGTCCTCCAGCAGTTTGCAGATGACACCAATTCTCTCATGAGTAATGATAGTGAATCGGTTGAGTCCTTTTGGAAATGCTTAGACACTTTTTGCCTGGCAAGTGGCTCTCAAATCAACCATACAAAAACTGGGTACAGATGTTCCATAGATCAGATCCCATAGATCATTATGGATGTTGGATGTATGCAAATAAGAGAAGGGAAAATCTTCAGGCTCCTTGGCATCCCAATGGGGTTCAGAGTCACCTATGCACAGAGATGGGAATGGGTTGTCAATAAATTCAAACAGAAATTGCAATACTGGCAATACCATCAGTCTTCAGTTTCATCTAGAGCTTTTGTGCTTAATCGTTATTTATTACCTTCTCTTGTTTTCTTTTTGTCCTGTTGGTTTCCAACTCAATTTCAATTGAAGCAAATAACCAGTATGGCTAGGAACTTCCTGTGGGGAGGAGGCATAGGTCAGCACAGAGTATCCAAAGTCTCTTGGGACATTTGTTGCCTACCAAAGGTGAAAGGGGGTCTTGGCATTCTCAACCTTAAACATCTTGCTGTAAAAATGGCAGCTAAATGGATCTGGAGAGCTTCAGAATCCGTAGACTACTGGGCCTTACTGCTGAAGAGGGATATTCATAAATTCAAGCTAAAGCACTATAAAGCATGGAGTAACCTCCAACTCAGAGAGATTCTACTGGCCCCTGTGATGTGTGTCCCATATGGCTCCAAACTGGTCTGCAGAATGTGGAATGCTTGGAATGAGGTCAAAGCTAATTGGAATCCCAAAAAGGAAATTTTATCTAATTACTGCTCCTTTATGCTAGACTCTCTCTGGCTTGGCTTTTTTGTAGATAAATATGAAGCTGGTCCTGGCAGAAGAGGACACAAATGTTTTAAAGCAGGTATAAGATGCTGGAAAGATGTGATGGAGAATGGAACACTGAAGGCTCCCATTACTCTTCAGAGAGACTTCCAATTACCAGAAGCAGATGCTAGGTGGTGCATTCAATGGGCTAATAATTGCGTGGATAAGTGCCAAGTGCCAATAAGAGCTTCTCAAGCTACCTGCAAGCTGGAATATTTATCTCGTCTGATGCACAAACAGTTCAAAGATAAAGGCATTGTTGAGCACCCCCTTAAACAAAAGCTCAATCAACTGTGGAAAGTTAGCTGGAGCAGTAAACAGTGGACCTATAGATTTCTTTGTCTATGGGCTTACCCAAGTTCAAATAAGCATAGCACTTTGATGTGGCTCCTAATGCATCAGGGTATCTGGACTGCCAAAAGAGCTCTGAAGGCTGGTCTGGGCAATGGAATCTGCAGCCGGTGCAAAGTTACCATAGAAGATTGTGTACACCTCTGGTTTAACTGTAAAGAAAATAGAGGAATCATCAAGTTAATGCAGGAAGTTCTGTCCCAATTCTCTGTTAGTAAGCTTGATTACAAAGACTTATTGCTGGGAAACTGTAAAGGAATGTATGTACCCCTGTGGAATATTTGGAGAGGGCAGATTCTCTAGTTCACTTGGCTGAAGAGAAATGCTACTGTTTTCCTACAACCCTCCTCCTTTCCCCTGTCTATCCTTAAAAAAGATCTCAAGTCTTCAGCTGTCCAATTGTGTAATATGGCCTCTTTCCCCTTGCCTGACAATGTAACCAGCACCATGCTCCAAAAAAGTATGAGATGGCAAAAATGGAGACATTGTGTGCCGAGATTCACCCAAGCTGTTAGAATCAGGATGAAGGAAGCTATGGCTCCTTGAGTTTGTGATAAGCGTTAACCCACCCCCCACCTGTGGGTTCTGTGTACCTTTTTATTTCTGCTCTTTTTAATCCAATTCAACTTTCTCGAAAAAAAAAAAAAAAAAACAGGAACGATTATTGACAACTGTAGTGAGCCGGTGCACAGGCTCAGTACAGTGAGCAGTGTCGAGGGTGAGTGAGCAGTGTCGAGGCTGCGCCACTGCGAGTCCCGACAATTCCCGACTCACGAGACTCACGCTGGACGAATCAGTCACTCACGAGTCGGACTCACGACTCACATGGTGAATGACCCATTTGTCGAGTCAAGACTCGTGAACCATGCGTGCTGTGCCTGGTGTGACAGGACACAGGTCACTGCTGGTGTGACACCACGACACTGCAGACACCACGTGACACCACGTGTTTTACAGGCACGACGGTGTCTCTAATGATTAATCTCTAAAATATTGAGTCATTGACTCGCGACGCGAGCTGTCGTTTCTTTCCCTTCTCACGAGCTACCGCCTTCCGAGCCTCACGTGCCTCCTTGAGATATGATTTGTTGCGCTTGAGAAGTCAGGAACCGTCGGCGAATCACGATCAAACTCGACTAGCCCATTATCCATAATGTCCAGACTCCAGACTCCACGAGTCCACAGTTTTACCGTCGACGTCACAAGGCCAGTCTGGACACTAGTCGGAAATTGGTTATTAGAAAGACTTTATATCATAATCGTACACTGCTTGGTTGGGCAGTGGGCACCACTCACACTAAAGTCCCTCCCCTTGGTTCGACAGTTTTACTCTCATGGTCATTGTCATTGTCTGCTTCTGATTGTTGTGGAGGACACAATGTGGACCGCGTTGAGTACTATTAAAGGGACCTCTAAAACTCACAATATCTTAGGCAGATTTCAAGCTCATCTTCAAGAAGCTGGTTCAGTTTCACACATTGTACTCATATTTTTATGCAAAACCAAAGAATTTTAGATGTGTCATTTTTCTCACCACCTAGACCTAGAAGTTTTGGCAAGCACTATTTCAACTAAACTTGCACATCCTTGAGGAAAGGCTCTAACCCGTCGTGATTTTTTTGCGTCAGAAGAAGAGTTAGATAAAAAGAAAAAAGATAAGGATTAGAAGCCCTTTACTTTATGATGGCGAGAGCATAGCCACCAAAGGGAAAAGGATTCAGGACATAGACACATTCATATAGACTAGACACCATATAGAGAGGAGTCAATCTTTTGGCTAATTAGACTTTGGACCATTTAATTGAGTCCATCTCTGCCACGGATGGGGAACTTAGGATCCCAAAAGTAGTGTAAGCTTCGCCAACATCGTAATTGTCTCTAAAGACATTGGTAGCTAAATGCTGCAGGCTCTTTGGAAAAGCATGTAAAGGATCAACATTTCCACTTCACTTCTAAATTTCCAAGTCCACCATAAATTATGCTTTTGCAACCATTCCCAAGTTTTGGACGAGACGCTAACAGAATTTGAAGTATGTGGAAATTTATGTCACTATGGTATGGCAATTGCAAAAATCCAAGGGTCAAAAGATATGAGTAGTTTGTAAAGTTTTAAAATGTTAAGGGTCCTCAAAAAGAAAATTGGGAGAGCTTTAAGAACATTTCTTTTGGGAAAGGAAACAAGGAAAAGCCAAGACATTCACTCTATCCCACCTCAAGGCATTGGCCCATCATAGTTACCATCCGCAACACCATCACATGCTGCTAGCACTTCACATGTACACCGACCATCCTCTTCAGCTTACAACCATAGTGATGGTACTTTACACCAACCATTGCCTTCACACTCTACATCTTCATAGCAATCACAACGCTCTCAGTCATCCGTCTCCCTCGAACACTCATGTGAGACATTCTGGGCCCGACGCTCCAATGATGGAAGGGGGGGATGCTGTGGTGGTGGAAGTATCGGTGGTGGCACCACTGATACTTCCACACTGCCTCACAGATCTCAAGCACCATTCTTGCCCCCTCGTTTGGTGCTCCCACACCTCCTACATAGTCACCATCTACTCTAGCTTTTGCTCGACAATGAGCCACTCCTACCTTCACACCATAGGGCACACCTTACCTCACATCGCTTGCCACTCTTGGCCTCACCCTTGCCAAGACTCCTGCTAAGACTCCCGATGCTATGACCCCTCGATATCGCTAGGACATGCAAGTGGACCTCTCTTATACCATAGACCCTACCATCGATGAGATTAGGGTAGATAAGAATAATAATAAGATGAATGCTACCATACATAGCATTTGCACGAGGGATTCACTAATATCAGGGAGAGATGCCACATCCTCCGGTACTTGTTGTAACTCCATCTCCTTCACATAACCATAAAAATCATTTGTGAAATCTTTTCCTTCAAAATGGTCCATATTGCTCACAATCGATTGGAGGGCTTTGATTGCTGACACCTCCCTTCTTTTTGTAGCGCGTTGTTGTTGCATAAACATAACAAATTCTTGAAACATTTGCATTGTACCTTGATCAAAATGCAACCCTTGTTGCTCTTGTTGGTACATGGTTTTACTCATATGTAGTCAAAAGTTTGCAAACTATTTTTTGAACCCTCACCCTAGCTACTTCATGTTGGGTACGGATTCTCAGAACAAGCCATCGTCACCGCGACAAGCTATATCTTTTCCTTCACACTCATTCCTTCATCCTTGTTGCTGACACTGCCAAATGCTTTACCCTTTGGGGGAAACCCCAATGGCCCTCCATGAGGCTCTGGGGGTGCATCAGATGGCTCTTCATACCAAGGCAATCCTACTGCCTCCATGGTGTCCGCAAGGCTTGCATCGCCAACCCGCACTACTCAAGTATTTCCTCTGGCACATTCCCTCTCTACTGCTCCAACTGTCATCACCCAACCGCTTCATGATGGACAAGCATTGCGACACGGATTTCAAGTAGAAGAGGATGCAATCCCTACTATGTGAATAACTTTCAACCTCTCCATCATCTTCACCACCCACAAGTCATGACTCATGCCCCATGTCGTCAATGTCCTATGTAGAAGCTATTAAAGGGCCTAAAGATAGATTCACCAATCCCTTGTTCCAAGCAGCTCAACAATCTACTCCATGTATGGGCTTCATATCTCATTTATTTTACCACAATGACTAGAATTATCGTGAAGAAGATACTTAGAAATTGCATGGCGAGGATGTAAGGAATCACATTCAATCATCCCAGTAAGCCTCTACATATCAAGCAAATGGTGATCTTTAATTATCATGAACACATTAATGATGCATTTCAGTCTTTTCATAAACCATATCATACATCTCATAATGATGAACCTAATTACACAAAAAGCTCTAATGTAGTAACCATCAAAAAACATGATTTAGAAGATTGGCAGAGCCAATTTCTAGATAGGGTTATTATTGGCCTCTGTCGTGGCCCTAGACCCTCTCTTGAAGACTTAAAGAACTGGATCTCACTCAACTGGGAGGACCAAAATCTGTTTCCACCACACATCCAATAATTATTACCTCTTCTTCTTTGAGGACGCTAATAGCGATTTGCAAGTGATCACGGAAGGCCAATGTCTAATTAAGAATACCTCGATCTCATTCTTTAAGTGGTACAAGGGCTTCAATCCCAAACGAGAAAAACCCACCAAGGCCCCTATATGGGTTGATTTCCTAGATTTACTTATAGAATTTTACCCACCATGGAGTCCTAGGTAAGGTACTAGGGTATAAGGCTAGAGGAGGGACTAATCCCAAATGGGACCCTCAACTAATAATTGAGGTTCACTACAAGAGGTTTTGTGCACTTGTGACGCTTTTAACGACAGAAATACATTGGGTTTTTATACTCCCCGACGTCATTAAGACCGTCTTAACAGCTTCACTAGGGGAACTTCGCTATATGCGTTGCTATAGGCGTCTCTATATAGAGACACTGATAGCGATGGTTGCAGGCTTCCTATAGCGACACTCATAGCGACGTTGCAGAGCCTTATATAGAGCTCTATGTTTATAGCGACGCCCAAGAGTAAAAACTTTTGGTTGGCAGGGCATTCACCCATCAACCATATTGAATGTTTCAATAATAGAGTAAACCTAAATGAATCCACGATAAGCCCAGATTCACCTTTGAAAGAAAGTGCAAGGTATAGACCCAAAGTAGTCACCCACAAGACAATATAACCATTAACTCCATCATGCATAGTATTGTTTGCAGATAAAGATACAAAACTGACCAAAGTAATTGGATGAAAGTAAATTGACGAAAGTAAATCAATGACAATTATACACATCATAGGAAAAATCACTTGATTGTTAAGCTTTGAAAATGTAATAGTTACAACACAATTTTCATTATTGAGAAAATACATGCACTACAAGAGGCTATTCATATTAGCGACGCTCACACAGCGACGCTCAAAAAAAAAATTCCCGACGTCGCTATGAGCGTCGCAAATTTACAAAGAAATTTGCGACGCTCATAGCGACGCCGGCTGGGGTAAAAAAATAACCGAGCGCGCCCAAAAACTCAGATCTCAAATTTGAGTTTTTCGGCGCCCTCAAGCAAGGAGCAGGTAACGCTCTCCCTCACTCTCTCTCTCTCTCTCTCTCTCTCTCTCTTTTTCTTCTCCACACACACACACACACACACACACACACACACGAGGAGAGGAAGGAGAGCCAAGTATGCTCCTTCCCTCTCCTCATTCTCATGTTCCCTTCCCCTCTTTCTCTCTCCCTCTCTCTCTCTCACACACACACATACACACACACACACACACACATAGTGTTTTTGAGAGAGAGAGAGAGAGAGAGAGAGAGAGAGAGAGAGAGAGAGAGTACAAACAAAAACAAAAACGCACACACACATACATAAACAAAGAATGCACACACACATTGAGAGAGAAAAAGAGAGAGAGAGCATGCATAAACAAAAAACGCACGCATTGAGAGAGGAAAAGAGAGAGAGAACATGCATAAACAAAAAACGCACACATTGGGAGAGGAAAAGAGAGAGAAAACATGCATACGATCCAAAAAAACGCACACACATTGAGAGAGAAACTAATTTAACGTCGTAGGAAACTAATTAAAATTAAAAGACCTAAAGATCTAGCCGACGAGGAGTTGAACTCAAGACCTATTATTCAAAAGGGAAATGGCATAATCAATCTATCATACTTGGCATGGGTGATAGAAAGGTTATACCATTTATCTCTTTTTATTGGCACACACATCCACACACGCGCACACACACAAGAAGAAGAGAGTTATAACGTCGTAGCAAACTATCTTAAAAGACGTTAAAGATTAAGTTATATGTAGACTTACATTAAATTAGATTTAGGTTTATTTTTAACTAGATTTACGTTTATTTAAGCTAGATTTAGATTTACGTTATATTATATTAGATTTAGGTCTCAAGAGACTACGATGCCTACATGAAGCGGGTGAAGAAAGCCCTCAATGGAATATAGGGTATTGCTGCCTTCACTCATGGTGGGCTCTGTCGATCCAAAAGTACTGGTGAAATGTCTTCAGAAGATAGGGAAGAAGGTGGATCTTCAGGGCGGCAAGAGTCACTACATCCCCGACACAATGACCATCTAGACAACCTCTAGTCATTAGACTTACGTTAAATTAGATTTAGCTTTATTTTTAGTTAGATTTACGTTTATTTAGATTTACGCTTATTTACGTTAGATCGAGTCCACGCAAGAATTACTTACGGTTTAGGGTTTAGAGTTAGACGAACAGTGAAAAGATCTACTGTGAAAAGATGTTAAGATGCTGTGAAGTGCTACAGCTAGAGAAGAGGCAAAGGGGTTTTGTCCACTACATGCAGTATCATGTAGACGTGGGTGTGTAGATTTCTTGTACCCACAAATATAGGTATTGACCAATAAAGACGAGATTATAACCCGGTGGTTCTGATCTCCGTGCACCTCTAGACCGAGGTGTGCGGGGATTGGACATGACTAGAGAATGTGAGGTAAAGAGAGAGAGAGAGAGAGAGAGAGAGAGAGAGAGAGAGAGAGAGAGAGAGAGAGAGAGAGAGAGAGAGAGAGATAAGACGAAGAATGCCAATAGAATATTAAATTTGTTGTCCAGGTTATAAGTTTTTTATCCTCATTATGAGTAGCGACGAGGATGTGGGACCGTCCAACCGAAACACCTATCTCTCAACGAGGGTCTTATGTCCTTGTAATCAATGCAAGCATGCTGTGCGACGGACAAGACGTGTTTCTTTGCAGCACGTTCACGAATTTGGCGAGTTCGATCCATCTATTATAGATCGAGTTGTTGCCAATTATAACTCGTCGGACTCTGACGCTGGCCAACAAGCAGCAATCTTGCAACCCAATAGACGTGTTCGCAGGCGCTTTGGTCAAGCAGCATATGTGAGGCCACAAGATGTAGCCTCTGACAGCTCGGGGGATGATCATGCAGAGCAAATTCCCAACGAGGCAATGTTTGAGCCCGAGATTGATGAAATCATCGAGACGATCATGGATTCAGAAAGGCAGGTATGGATGATGAGGAGTTTCTTTCTTCTTTGTCACCGCAGCAGAGACAGTGGTACGTGGAGCGTCATCGCTCTGGCGCATCATCGTGCGTTCCTACTCCATCCGTATCTCCCTCTCTTTCGGAGCATTCGGCGCGCTCCGAAGCTTCGGCGTCGACGAGACGAGCTTCACACTCGTCTAGACACCGGCCCTCTAGTGGTGGCGGTGGCGGTTGTTGTGGGGACTCCGCCACCGATGCCTCCACACCGCCTCGTGTTCGACGAGGCTCTTTACCCTCCCCTTCTTTGCCCGCCCCCACACCAGCCACAGCATCGCCATCTACGCCAGGTTTTGCAAGGCCGACTGTTCCTAGAAGCTACACACCTCTACGTACTCCGCTAGGAGCCACCCCACTCGACACTCCTCGCTTCGGGGCCCAGACGCCGGTGGAGACACCTGACGTCCGTACCCCCATCGACACGCCGCTAGAGACCCCTGCTGGGCTACCCAGGTTCACGCGTCACCGGCCAAAGGGCTTGCCTTACTCCGTCGACATCAGCGGCGGCATCATCATGGATGATGACGGCAAGAAGGTGATCTCGCGCATGTGTGGTCTTTGCTCTCAGCTGTTTAGACACTACATACTAAACAAATGGAGTGAAGTACCAAGTGATTTAAAAAACAGAGTCATCAACATACTTCATGATGAGTTTCCCGTTCCAACACGGGATCAACGCTTCAATGAAGACCTGATGAAGATTCGAATGCGCGAATACTGCAAACACAAGCGTTCCGAAGTGCAAAAAGCAATCAAGAATGGGTGGAACAGGCCAGATTGGCTCGCCAAAGAAGATTGGAAGAATGCGAAGAATGCAGCGCGCGAGAATCCCGACAAGTGGAAGCAACAAAAGGATGCAGCCAGAGCGCGAGTAGAGGCAGGGAGCTCGTACCACTTGGGGAGCGGTGGATGGGCATCATTTGAGGCCGATTTTGTAAGTGTTTTCACATTGCTCTTTATGTTCGATAGTTTAAGGTTTATGAGTTTTTTAGTTCTAACATAATGAAATCTTTGTATGTTTTGACAGTGGTCGATGACAGGACGTGATCCCACACCGTACGAGCGCGAGTACGCAGGCAGAAAGGGCTTAAACGCCCTGATGGACATTCTCAGTTCTCGCGGCGGCATGGTTAGTATTAGGGTTTACTCTTTTTTATTTTTTGTATTGTTTTATAAATGTCGTTATATGTTTAAACTTACTGAAAGCTGTCTTATTGTCTTTTTTTGCAGAATCCGACAGATACGCCGCTTGGACACGATGAGACGTCTGACTAGACGACGTCAGTTTAGCCGTAGCTAGATAGCATTAGTTTAGGGTTTCTCATAGCTTATGTATCATGAGACGGATTTTATACGTCTTTTTGAACCATGTATATTATTACATTTGTCACCGCAGTTCCTTTTGCCAATCAATTCTTTATGCCTATGATGTTGTACAATTGTCATTATTACATTTGCCAATCAATTCATTTTGCCTATGATGTGTACAATTGTCAATTTTGCAAACAATGCGTCTTGTGGGTGACTATTTTGGGTCTATTATCTACCCTTGCACTTTTTTTAAAAAGTGAATCAAGCACAATATGGTTGATGGGTGGCAGGGCATTCAATGCCCTGCCACCAAAAAAAAATTCTCTCGGGCGTCGCTATAAGCGTCGCTATTTATGGCTCTGTAGCGTCGCTATAGTCTTCTGTGTAAACGTCGCTATATGCGTCGCTATAGGCGTTGCTATATGCGTCGTTATGAGCGTCACTATATAGCGACGCATATAGCGACTCCTATAGCGACGTATATAGCGACGCTATCGTAGCGACGCTCGTAGCGACGGTTTTAGCGACGCCGGGGGTTATAAAAACCCAGTGTATTTCCGTCGCTAACAGCGTCACAAGAGCACACAACCTCTTGTAGTGATGGTTTTCCAATAGTTACAAAACGACATATACACATCATCTCAATATACAATCTATGACAAAAGGAAAATAATGCTATCTGGATATGGCTACAGCTATAGACTGACGTCATCTAATCAGACGTCTCATCGCGTCCAAGCGGCATATTTGTCCGATTTTGCAGAAAAAGCCAATAAGACATACTTTCTGTAAGTATAAACATATAATTACAAAACAAATTATTTTCTTAGCTTACTAAAATACAAAAAATGTAAAATAGTAAAGTGAAATACTAATCATGTCGCCACAAGGACTCAGAATGTCCATCAGGGCATTTAAGCCCTTTCTGCCTGCGTACTCGCACTCGTACGGTGTGGGGTCACGTCCTATCATCGACCACTGTTCAAAACCTACAAAGATTCCATTATGTTAGAATTTAAAAGTACAAATAGACGTAACTATTAAACCTAAAGAGAAATGCAAAAAAAATTACAAAATCGGCCTCAAATGATGCCCACCCGCCGCTCCCCAAGTGGTGTGCCACTCCTTGCCTCTACTCGCGCTTTGGCTGCCTCCGTTTGTTGCTTCCTCTTGTCAGGATTCTCGCGTGCTTTTGGCTTCAAATTCTTCCAATCTTCTTTGGCCAGCCAATCTGGTCTATTCCACACATGCTTTATTGTTTTTTGTACTTCAGAATGCTTGTGCTTGCAGTATTCGCATATTCGAACCTTCATCAGGTCTTCAACGAAGCGTTCATCCCGACTTGACACGGGAAACTCGTCATGCAGCATGCTGATGACTCTGTCTTTTAATTCACTTGGCACTTCACTCCAGGTGTTTAGTATGTAGTGTCTAAACACCTGTTTTAGCAAAGACCGCACATGTGCGAGATCACCTTCTTACCTTCATCATCCAAGATGAAGCTGCCACTGATATTGATCCTGTACGACAAGTCCTCTCAGTTGTGATGCGTGAACCTGGGTGTCTCGGCAAGGTCTCTAGAGGCATCTCAATGGGGGTACGGATGTTAGGTGTCTCCATTGGATTCTGGGCCTCGAAGCAAAGAGTGTCGACCGGGGTGACTCTCGGAGGAGTAGCTAGTGGTGTGTAGCCAGGAACGGCCGATAGCCGCGCAAAACCTCGCGTAGATGGCGACACCGTGGTCTGGTGTGGGGGTGGGCAATGAAGGGGAAGGTAAGGAGTCTCGTCGAACATGAGGTTGTGTCGAGGCATCGGCGGCGGCATCCCCACAGCAATTGCCGCCACCATCACTAGAGCGTCGATGCTTAGACGAGTGTGAAGATAATCTCGTCGACACCAAAGCTTCAGAGCATGCTGAATGCTCCAAAACAGAGGCAGACACTGAAGGAGTGGAACGACGTGATGGTGCTCCAGAGCGATGAAAGTCCTCGTACCACCTTCTATGCTTGGGTGACAAAGAAGAAAGAAACTCATCATCATCCATACCTGCTGGAGTTTTATCAATCCATTGGATGCTGTCTGCAACTAATATTTCTCCAGACGATCCGCATTTCTAAGGTCAACCCTGGCTCCCAAAGTATCTTTCTTGCCGATCAGATGGTCCCAGAGCAGATTACCCACATTCTTGAATATGTGCATTGGATTGAGCAAGTGATTGATCATGAGTCTGGGCCAATATGGTAACTCGTACCATAGAGAGAGTCTCTTCATCCCTGGGGGCAAACCGTCATCACACATCTCCTTCTGCTCTAACCATGCTTGTGCAAACATTCTTGGTGGCTCTCTTTCCAAAAAGCCATCGCGTAACTCATGATTCTCTAGAAGATAAGCTTGATGACCTTCATAGATTTGATTCTTCAATGTGGGCGCATGACGTGCATTAAGTCTAGGTCTACATGTGACACATGCTCTATATCCGCTTGTTTGAAGCGCTGCATGTATACACATGACAATAGATAAGCTTAAAAAAAACCAAGATTTATAGTGTTTGAGTCTGAGTGTAAATCACCTTAACATTCTATTAGTCCGAGATAGTCATGCATGGTCCACATTGGAATTCCTGTGATCAAAGCATTCCGTCGACCTGTGTGTCAGCTCATATCCACCACTTCTATGCCAATCCACAATTGTTGTAGCTCTTCCAATAGTGGACGAAGACACACATCCATATTCTTTACTTTATATCCCCCCGGCACAATCAAACTTAGCCACAGGTGCCCCTTTTTTGGTAGTCAACCACAGGGGAATGTTGTAGTTGACGAGGACAATAGGCCATACACTGTAAGATATTGATCTCTGACCAATTGGATTTATGCCATCCGCACAAGATATTGGAATTCTAAAACACTTTCCCTCCATTAGAATGCTTTGAAAGTGAATCTCCCTCTACTAAATCTTTTCTCTGAGAGCTATGGCTTCCACGTCTTCTCGCCCAAGAAGCTCTAGGTATTTACTGTCTCTCACACCAACAACCAGTAGTTGCACTTTTCCTAGAAGGCCAAGTAGTAGAATATCCTCAATTACAATATCAACTTCAATAAGTGCTGAGAACCAATGGGTTGGACAAAGGATAAACAAAGGTTCATGGGTTTTCATGCAACCAAGAAGACCCAAGAGGTCTAGTGGTATCAATGTTTACCACTCAACATGGAAGGCCAGAGTGTTGGATTTCAAAGTTGAAATCGGCAAAAGATCTGTAAAGGAAGTTCTTGTTCAGCATGTGTTTACCCATCCAGACGTGATAGCAACGGTGGAAATGTATCAGATATACATCAACCACGTTGCAATTGTAAGTACTCTTGACATATGAACTTCATTTGATTTGTCATTTCACTTATTGATACTCTCATTATAACTTTTCTTATATATTTTGCAACGTTTATCCCTCTTCTTATGAGCAATGTCTCCATTCTTCACAGCTCAACTACATTAGATTTTTCATTTTTACTTATTGATACTCTTAGTTTAACTCTTGTTATATATTTTGCAGATGTTTATCCCTCTTCTTATGAGCAATGGGAGCCTGTGGAGTGCATAATAGGCCTCTTCCTTGTTGTTCATGCCCACATTGCTTCTCTACAATATTCAGGGAGGAGCAGCAAAAGCCTGGCTGATGAAGGAATATTTTTCTATGACCACTTCTACCAACTCAACTCAGGGAATAAGAATGGCATGTTGGTGAAACTGCCTCTACCAACCGACTGGACCATTGTGGACTGGCCAGTTCCCGAGGAAACAATGGTGGAGGCAATGCGAAGTAATCTCTACAAGGATATACAGAGGTCTCTACGTAGCTCTATTCCCACCAAAATGGTTAGAATTGCAAACTTTTGTCCTGCTGCACTCTTCATAGAGTTGTTTCATAGCTACAATATCCGTGTTACGAAAACTATGTTCATGTGCAAGTCATTTCAGCAGTCATCCTGTGACAAACTTCTTGATAGAGGATGGTATGTAAAGGAAGAGATTGGCATACGGTGCGAGGTCACGCTTGACACTCTAGTTGTCAAGTACATGATTGCAAGCCAATCACTGTTAGTCTCCTTTTGGTATATGCTGTTGGAGCTATATATGGCTCACTCTACTCAACTTGGTCTCACCTATATATTTGTATCTTAATTGTCCTCAATATGAATTAGTCTTTGGGAGCGTATATGGTGTGTCTCTTGTCTCGTCTCTCTCTCTCTTTCTCTCTACATCTCAACATGGTGTCAGAGCAGTAACGATCATGCGCCGATTCAATTCATGGTGACAAAACAGTATGTGTATGCGATTTGCATGTAAGATTCAAAATTGCTACAAATTTTATTTTTGAGCATTGATTCTTGTTAACAGTGGTTGTTTTGTGTTAAGAAGAATATGGTTAGTGTTTTGTGTGGCGTTTATTGCTAATCAATCTAATCATTGATTACGTTTTCTTGTTGATGACACCCTGAATTTCATCTCAATTTTTCTTGATGTTCTGCTCAAAATTTGGAGAAATAGCGCAATGGAGCGTAGCACAATGGTACTTTTCATCCAAAACTTGTTTGTCTTCTCAAGATCTTCGATTTGAGTTCTAGGTTTGCGTCAATCGGAGTTCGCAGCAGAAAGTTATGATGTTTTTACTGCAATTGAGCTTGACGCAGCTTTCTTCGTCCTACTTCTTCGTGAAGCGTTCACGATCGTTTTTCTTATTTTGGCGTTAACTTTTTCGAGAAGATTTAGCTTTTTGCTATTCGTATTGTGGTCGTCAATCTTACGTCTCACGCCACTCTATTTTGAGGAATCTTTTATTATTAACGTCTCCTTTACCCTGCCTTTTTTGGGTGACGCCTCTCACATCTTTGGACGTTCCTTGAGCATCCTTCTTACGTTTATCGTTGACAGAACGTAGTCCTCATATCTCTCTCATTCTCAATTGCGGCCTTCACCATATATGGTGTGCAAATTCTGCGATCTTATCTTATACGTTTTCTCGCAACAAGATATGGCTATGAATATTCTCGTCAACGGCTTTCCTTCTGGCCAGCGTTCTATTCCTCCTTTCCAAGGTCAAGGTTTTCCAGGCTGGAAAGCAAAGATGTTGTTAATTCTTGAAGGCGATGAACTGTCCGATGTTGTTCTTGGAAATCGTGTTTGTCCGCCTCAGCCTGTTGATACGGATAATGATAACGTGCTTATCACTGAAGGACCTATATTTGAAGATTGGAATGTTGCCTATACGGATTGGCAACGACGTGATAAATCAACTCGTCGGTATATTCTTTCTGCTCTTACTGATTCCCTTTTGCTTGATATGTATGAACTTCCTACTTCCCACGACGTATGGAAGTACCTTATTGCAAACTTTCAGAAGAAATCTGTCACAGAAATACTTTATTTGAGAGGGTTGCTTAACAAGTTACAATATGAAGTTGGTACTGCCATGATGGGACATATTGAATCTTTCAAATCTATTATTAATCAACTTGCTACTGTCGGTGATCCTGTTCCACAAAAGCACCTGATTACACTTCCCTTGATACGGTGAAGGACTCTTCTTATAATAACATTGTTACTATTCTCTCTAATAAAGATGGTCTTGATTTCGACCAAGCCTACATGTCTTTAATTGAATACTCTCAACGTCAAGAACGTCGTAATGCTGGTCATGATACAGCTATGATTTCACAAGAGGAGACTGAGTCAAAACAGATGGAACGGGCTTTTTATGCTCGAAGGCGTCCATTTCAACGAGGAAACCGCAGAGCTGGCCATCGCGGTAATATTTTCTCTCGTCTCAAATTTCCTAATAAGCAATGTTCTTACTGCAACAAAAATGGCCATACTGAAGATGATTGTTGGGCACGTCAATATGATGAAGAACACAATATTACCACAAAACAACCACGTTTATCTAGAGACTCTTCTTCTTCTTCTTGTGAATATTGTGGACGATCTGATCATCCCACTCATATGTGCTATAAGCGTCGATTCGACACAGATCGGAATAGAGCATATGCTACTGAACATCGAAACAACATTGTACGAGAAACAAGCTGCGTCCTATGTTCAGTTGCTCCAGACAAAATACTTCATGTACGCGATGGATCACTTTTTATTGTCGATTCTGGTGCTACAGGAAATATGACATATCAGTCTAAGTGGCTCCATAACTATCATCCATTGCCAGTTCAACGTGTTGTTTATCTTGCCAATGATACTACTTGTCAAGTAAAGGGTATTGGAGACTTATATCTTGGTACCTTATCTTCTTCCACTCGAATTTTATGAGGAGTATTACATGTACCAGATCTTCAACGTAATCTTCTTTCAGTTGCTAGACTTGTTGATCTTGGTCTGTTTGTTGGATTTGATCATACCAAATGCCGAATTGAGAAAGATGGACAGACTATATCCACTGCTCCTCGAAATGGTAATTTGTTTGAACTCTCTCTCAACGATGCTGTAGCAAATGTTGTTAGTGCTCCAGGTGATCATGATTGCAAAGTATGGCATCACCGTTTTGTTCATGCTGATTTCTCAAAACTCCTTGATCTTCAACGTCGTGATCTTGTTCATGGCATGGATCTTAAAGCCCATCCCCATATGGGAATTTGTGAATTTTGTGCTCTTGGGAAACACAATCACAAACCCTTTCCTCTTTCAAATACAACTCATTCTCATGACATATTGGATCTTGTTCATACTGATATATGTGGACCTCTACCTTCTTCGAGATCACAATATCGCTACTTCATTACTTTCATTGATGACTTCTTAAGGTATACGACTGTATTTCTACTTAGACAAAAATCTGAAGCCTTATCTGTTTTCAAACAATTCCACAAGGCTGCGGAACTTCAAACTGGTCGTCGCCTTAAGAAGCTTCGTAGTGACAATGGAGGCGAATATGTTTCTCGAGAGTTTGTGAGTTACTGTGCTGACAGTGGAATTCATCATGAACACACTATTCCATATTCGCCTCAACAGAACGGTGTTGCTGAACGAAAGAATCGCACTATTCTCAATGCTGTAAGATGTATGCTGATTCATTCTGGCTTATCTCGTGTTTTCTGGGCTGAAGCTACTTTGACAGAAGTATTTATTCAGAATCATCTTCCTACTACTGTACCCTCTGGTAAGATACCCATCACAACATGGACAGGTGACATTCCTTCTGTATCTCATTTTCGAACCTTTGGATGTATTTCTTATATTCATGTTCCCAAAGAAACACGAACAAAGCTTGATGCTCCTGGTCTTAAAGTTATTTTTATTGGATATTCTGACACTTCCAAAGGCTACAAATTCTATGACCCTTCCTCCAAGAAAGTAATTGTGAATCGTGATGCTACTTTTAACGAACAGCTTATGGGAGGCTCATGGTCCATGGATGATTCTGATGATACTAAATCATTGCTTCAGGCTTTTCCATTTCTTTCAGAAGATGAAACTCTTTCTATAGAGCAACTTTCCTCTTCACAACCATCCATTCCAAATGTTTCCAATGATGATATTGATATTTTTGTTGATCTGCCTATTGATTTTGAACATGGCTCATGTCATGTTTATGATGATGATATTGTTGATAATGCTTTTTCTACTTACGAAGATCCCATTACTTATGATGAAGCTATCTCTTCACCACAGAAGGATCAATGGCAAGAGGCTATGGAAGCAGAGTACGATTCTCTTATCTCTAAAGGTACATGGATACTAACTGAACTACCTCCAGGTCGTACAACTATTAAATGTAAGTGGGTGTATAAGACAAAAGTAAAAGCAGATGGATCTTTTGACAAGTTCAAGGCATGTTTAGTTGCAAAAGGTTACTCCCAAGTAGCTGGTGTTGATTATCAAGAGACTTTTTCACCAGTTGTTCGCATTACAAGTGTTCGAGTTTTATTGGCATTTGCTGTTCAATTTGATTTAGAAGCTCATCAAATGGATGTGCGAACTGCTTTTCTTAATGGTGACTTGGAAGAGGAAATTTATATGGAACAACCAGAAGGGTTTGTTATTCCAGGTAAAGAAGACCTTGTTGCTCAACTCCATAAGGCACCATATGGTCTCAAACAAGCTTCGCGAGCCTGGTATACAAAATTTGATCTTTTTCTCACCTCTAAAGGATTCATCTCTTGCTCATCAGACCCCAACTTATACATAAAACGCCAAGGTAGCAGTTTTGTGATTCTTGCTCTTTATGTGGATGATACCATCCTTGTTTCCAATGATTTGGGATTTCTTCAGCAAGTGAAAAAGTTATTGTTTTCTGCATTTGATATGGTGGATCTTGGAGAGATTCACTCGTGTCTTGGCATTCAAATCCAACGGAACCGTACAAAAGGTATTTTATTCCTTCGACAGTCAAAGTTTATTGCAGATACTATTCAAAAATTTGGTATAGAATCTGCACATTCAGCCAACACACCTTGTCTTGCGACCTCTATGAAGAACACTTCTGACAATGGCGGTCAACTTGTCACAAATCAACCTTATGCTAACGTGATTGGATGTCTTCAGTTTGTTGGCATGAACACTCGTCCTGATATTCTGTTTGCTGCTAATTATCTTGGACAACATCTTGCATGTCCTTCTCTTAAGCAATGGTCTGCTGCAAAGCGTGTGTTGAAATACTTGAAAGGCACTACAGATTTTGGTTTAGTCTATCGATGACAACTCACATCGGATTCTATGCAATCTCTTTCTCTTTTGGGTTACACAGATGCAGACTGGGCAAGCTCACATTTATCTATGCGATCTACTAGTGGAAATTGCTTCTTTATAAATGGTTGTCTTGTTTCTTGGACCAGCAAGAAACAACGTTGTGTTGCAGTTTCTACGAGTGAGTCAGAATATGTTGCGGCATCACTTGCAGCTCGTGAGTTGATTTGGCTTCGACAAATGCTGGTTGATATTGGTCACTCTCCTCTTTCTAGCACACCCTTGCGGTGTGACAACCAAAGTGCTATTAGTATTGCAAAAGACTATGTTCAACATAATAAGTCAAAGCACATTGCTGTCCATTATCATTATGTCAGGTATGAAGTATGCAAAGGAACCATTATGGTTGAACACTGTCCAAGTGACCAGATGATTGCAGACATTTTGACCAAAGGCCTCAACGAGTCACGTTTCATCCTCTTGCACTCGGAGCTTGGAGTTGCTTCGACCTCACTCTTTCTAGATTAGCTTCTTTGCTATTGTAATAGCTTTGTACATTATATGACATTGTAATCTTTTAGGTACCATGCACTATGCACACTCCACATTTGCACATTGTGATCTCTAAGTCACTTGAATATTTGTACATAGCTGCACAATTCACTTTCACATCATCATCGCTCGTTCATATTTTCACATTGTATAGGGGCTTGGGTTTTTCCCTTGAACTCCCCAAGGGTTTTTTCATCCAAAGCTAGAGACCTTTGTTTGAGTGGGGGTGTTGGAGCTATATATGGCTCACTCTACTCAACTTGGTCTCACCTATATATTTGTATCTTGTCCTCAATATGAATCAGTCTTTGGGAGCGTATATGGTGTGTCTCTTGTCTCTTCTCTCTCTCTCACTACAAGAGGCTATTCATATTAGCGACGCTCAATTTTTTTTTTCCCGGCATCGCTATGAGCGTCGCAAATTTACTTGTAAATTTGCGACCATGTAAATTTGCGACGCTCATAGCGACGCCGGCTGGGCTAAAAAAATAACAGAGAGCGCCCAAAAACTCAGATCTCAGATCTGAGTTTTTCGGCACCCTCAAGCAAGGAGCAGGTAACGCTCTCCCTCTCTCTCTCTCTCTCTTTCTTCTCCACACACACACACACACACACACACACACACACACACACACACACACACACACACACACAAGGAGAGGAAGGAGAGCCAGGTATGCTCCTTCCCTCTCCTCACTCTCATGTTCCCTTCCCCTCTTTCTCTCTCCCTCTCTCTCTCTCTCACACACACACACACACATAGTGTTTTTGAGAGAGAGAGAGAGAGAGAGAGAGAGAGAGAGAGAGAGAGAGAGAGAGAGAGAGAGAGAGAGAAAGAGTACAAACATAAAAAAAAACGCACACACACATACATAAACAAAGAATGCACACACACATTGAGAGAGGAAAAGAGAGAGAGAGCATGCATAAACAAAAAACGCACACATTGAGAGAGGAAAAGAGAGAGAAAACATGCATAAAGAAAAAAACGCACACACATTGAGAGAGAAAGAGAGAGAAACTAATTTAACGTCGTAGGAAACTAATTAAAATTAAAAGACCTAAAGATGTAGCCGACGAGGAGTTGAACTCAAGACCTATTATTCAAGAGGGAAATGGCATAACCAATCTATCATACTTGGCATGGGTGATAGAAAGGTTATACCATTTATCTCTTTTTATTGGCACACACATCCACACACGCGCACACACACAAGAAGAAGAGAGTTATAACGTCGTAGGAAACTATCTTAAAAGACGTTAAAGATTAGGTTAGATGTAGACTTACGTTAAATTAGATTTAGGTTTATTTAAGTTAAATTAGATTAGATTTAGGTTTATTTTTAGTTAGATTTACGTTTATTTACGCTAGATTTAGATTTACGTTATATTAGATTATATTTAGGTCTCCATAGACTGCGATGCCTGCATGAAGCGGGTGAAGAAAGCCCTCAATGGAATATAGGGTATTGCTGCCTTCACTCATGGTGGGCTCCATCGATCCAAAAGTACTGGTGAAATGTCTTCAGAAGATAGGGAAGAAGGTGGATCTTCAGGGCGGCAAGAGTCACTACATCCCCGACAATGACCATCTAGACAACCTCTAGTCATTCAACAGCAACTTCAAAGTTAGTAACAAGAGCAAGAACGGTCCAAAGGGCCAATTGCTGTCGTCAGATGTGGATGGAGATGAGGCAGCGTCACCGCCGAAAGTTAACTCTCACATCTTTAGTGATGAGAATGCCAACTCTTGCCGAGTTATGTGAAAAATTATGTGTTAAATCAGTTTTAAGGTTCTTATAATCCCTGTTAGTTTAGTTCTTTGTTTTTAATATAACATAATTTACGTTAGATTTAGATTTATGTTATATTAGATCAGACTTAGGTTTATTTAGGTTTACCCACACACACACACACACACACACACACAAGAAGAAGAGAGTTTTAACGTCGTAGGAAACTATCCCAAAAGACGTTAAAGATTAGGTTAGATGTAGACTTACGTTAAATTATATTTAGGTTTATTTTTAGTTAGATTTACGCTTATTTACGTTAGATCGAGTCCACGCAAGAATTACTTACGGTTTAGGGTTTAGAGTTAGACGAACAGTGAAAAGATCTACTGTGAAAAGATGTTAAGATGCTGTGAAGTGCTACAGCTAGAGAAGAGGCAAAGGGGTTTTGTCCACTACATGCAGTATCATGTAGACGTGGGTCTGTAGATTTCTTGTACCCACAAATATAGGTATTGACCAATAAAGACGAGATTATAACCCGGTGGTTCTGATCTCCGTGCACCTCTAGACCGAGGTGTGCGGGGATTGGACATGACTAGAGAATGTGAGGTAGAGAGAGAGAGAGAGAGAGAGAGAGAGAGAGAGAGAGAGAGAGAGAGAGAGAGAGAGAGAGAGAGAGAGAGAGATAAGACGAAGAATTCCAATAGAATATTAAATTTGTTGTCCAGGTTATAAGATTTTTATCCTCATTATGAGTAGTGACGAGGATGTGGGACCGTCCAACCAAAACACCTATCTCTCAACGAGGGTCTTATGTCCTTGTAATCAATGCAAGCATGCTGTGCGACGGACAAGACGTGTTTCTTTGCAGCACGTTCGCGAATTTGGCGAGTTCGATCCATCTATTATAGATCGAGTTGTTGCCAATTATAACTCGTCGGACTCTGACGCTGGCCAACAAGCAGCAATCTTGCAACCCAATAGACGTGTTCGCAGGCGCTTTGGTCAAGCAGCATATGTGAGGCCACAAGATGTAGCCTCTGACAGCTCGGGGGATGATCATGCAGAGCACATTCCAAACGAGGCAATGTTTGAGCCCGAGATTGATGAAATGATCGAGACGATCATGGATTCAGAAAGTCTTATCTATGATGATATGAAAAGTGAAGCCGATACGCCATTGTATAATGGAGCACGTATGTCTAGATTGAAAGCACTCCTGGTTCTTCTCAACATGCAGGCAAAGTTTGGATGGAGTGACATTAGCGTCACAGCGCTTTTCAGGTGATCTATTACAATTAGTTTACTTTAATAAAACTCTAAATGTATAATGATCTGATAGATTTTTACACGAATGTATCGTATTTTTATGTTGTGTAGATTGCTTAAAGAGCACATACTACCAGATGACAATGTGATGCCAGATTCCCGAGATGAAGCAAGAAAGATTTTGCGAAACTTGGGGATGGATTACAATTCTATCCACGCTTGTCCTAATGACTGCATTCTTTTCAGAGGGGAATACATAGACATGGAGAAGTGTCCGAAATGTGATTCCGAAAGATATCGAGTAGATCTCCGCGGGACAAAAATTCCACAAAAGGTTTTGCGACATTTTCCTCTGCTTCCTCGCATCAAGCATTTCTTCGAATGTAAGTCCATGGCCGCCCTAGCATCATGGCATGAGGAGAATAAATCTTCGGATGGTGTGCTACGAATTCCTGCAGATTGAGCAGCCTGGAAACATATAGATGGAACATGGTCGGATTTTGCCAGGGAAGCTCGAAATTTGCGCTTAGGTCTGGCTATGGATGGCGTAAATCCATTTGGTCAAAGATCAACATCTTACAGTGTATGGCCCGTTGTCATCGTCAACTACAACATTCCCCCGCGGTTGACTACAAAGAAGGGGCACCTATGGCTAAGCTTGATTGTGCCAGGGCGATATAAAGTGGAGAATATGGATGTGTATCTTCGTCCACTATTGGAAGAGCTACAACAATTGTGGATTGGCATAGAGGTGGTGGATATGAGCCGACACACAGGACGACGGAATGCTTTGATCAGAGGCATTCTAATGTGGACCATGCATGACTATCCCGGGCTAACAGAATGGTCAGGTGATCTATTGACACTCCTCACTCAGACACTCTAAATCTTGTTTTTTCCCATAGTTGATCTATTATCATGTGTATACATGCAGGGCTTCAAACAAGCGGATACAGAGCATGTGTCACATGTGGACCTAGACTGAATGCACGTAGGGTGCCCTCACTGAAGAAGAAAATCTACAAAGGTCATCAAGCGTATCTTCCAGAGAATCATGTGTTACGCGATGGATTTTTGGGAAGAGAGCCACCAAGGATGTCTCCACAAGCATGGTTAGAGCAGAAGGAGATGTGCGATGACGGATTGCCTCCAGGGATGAAGAGACTATCTCTATGGTACGAGTTACCATACTGGCCCCGACTCATGATCAATCACTTGCTCGATCCAATGCACATATTCAAGAATGTGGGTAATCTACTATGGGACCATCTGACCGGCAAGAAAGATACTTTGGGAGCCAGAGTTGACCTTAGAAATGTGGATCGTATGGAGCAATATTGGCCGCAAACAGCGTCTGATGGATCGATAAAACTCCCTAAAGCACCATGGATTTTCACAGGAGCCCAAGAACGCAAAGTAAAAGAGACCATTCGATCTTTGCGGACCCCCACTCGCGTAATGCACTCGCTCCGAACGTGTTTTACTAAAGAAGGAAAGCTTACCGGTTTGAAGTCACACGATTGGCATAAAATGTGTCAGGTACGTTCATAGTGGACTTTAATATCATTGCATAAAATGTGGACTTTAATATCATTGCTGCACATACTTTACAGTTTATTTTACCGGTTGCCATTGAGGGATGTTTGTCTCTCGACATCCGTAACACAATCTACAAACTTGCAAAGCTGGTGCAATGGATCTCACAAAAGGAGATCAACGTAGACTCCATACCATTCGCCAAACTAAATGCTGCGGAGCTTGTGTGCATGTTTGAGAAACATTTTCCTACTACCATGCTAACCATTCAGGTGCATCTTCTTGTTCACATAGTTGATGAGGTGGAAATAGCTGGCACAGTTCATTCCAGATGGATGTTCTTCTTAGAACGTTTCATGAAAACGCTTAAGGGATATGTGCGTCAAAAGGCACGTCCGGAGGGTAGCATGGCAGAAGGTTGGTTGGTATCAGAGTCCCTAGTGTACATTGGAGAGTGGCTAGACGGATTTGATAAAGCCCGGGACACGCTATGGCGAACCATAGATGATGAGCGCATATCTCGGATTGTCATGTGTAATCTCGGTGTTGAGAAGAAGATGACGGAAGATCTAGAGGCTAAAATCAACCGATTTTGCATGCTTCACAATCCAGTGATGCAAAAGTGGATTTCACAATATGAGGATGCAAAGCAAGAGCGACAAAGGGCACGAATCGAGTGGAGACGGGGAAGACGACCACCGATGCACTATCCGACGGTTCTGGAGAGCCTACCAACATTCATGAGCTTAAGATGGTTGCACAACCAATTGAAAAGAGCACAACAATGCAGTGACGAAGTGACTGAGGAAGAGTGGGAGTACTCTCGGGGTTGCGCGACCAAGGTAAGTTTGCAATGTACGACTAGCTAGTGACTTTATTTCTAAACGTTTGAACGGCCACTCATAATCTTTGTTCGTTGTAGTATAAGTCATACACAGCAGCATGGTGTAAAGTTCGACATTTTAGCGTGGAACGGATCGACAAAAAGCGTTTTACTCAAGATTGTGGAATCATGGCAAAATTTGAACAGTCTAGTCGACGACGTTCCTCTGATGCAGACTTACTTCGGCACGCTACAAGAGATTTTGAGGATCGATTACAGAGGATTTTTTGTCGACTTGTTCGACGTGCAATGGGTCAAGATAATCATGGAAGGTCGCAACGCTACTGTGCATAGAGGAGAGTCTGGTTTTCTTGAGGTGGATTCTACTAAGAAATGGACTAACCTAAGAGACACTTTCGTACTACCCGAGCATTGTGAACAAGTAAGTATGTAAATAGTTAACATCCCCCTTTTACAAGTTATGTGCTTGAAAGCTCTCATGTAAGTTATGTGGCTCTGGCAGGTAATATTTCATCCTACAAAGTCTACATCAAACTGGTGGTACGTCATAGAGGTAGCCCCTCGTAGTGCAAGGACGTATGAAGGCTACCATGTGCCAATCACAACGGCATCAATGGAGGAGATCAGAGAAGATGCTCAATCAGAAGCCGCTCCGGTGGTGCCAGACGAGAATCAAGATGCTACTACTCTATATGGGGTGCATGCAGAGGAGCTACAAAATGCAACAGAGGATATGTGTTTAAACAGAGAGCTCTATATAGATATAGGAAGTTATGCTGAGTTATGCGAGGATGAGAGAGAGATCTCTTAAAGCCACAAATATTGTATTTGAACAATTTTGCTCCGTGTTGTAAAAGCTCTAGCTCTCTAAGTACCTTCCATGGTGTATAACGCTCTTTTCTACTCGCGCTCACATCTTTTGATTGAAAATTCTGAGTTTTCGACTTGCCTCTTCTATCACTCAATTCATTGCGTCATTGTATTTATATGCGTCATTACGTCATTGTATTTAATGGTCTTTGCGTCATTGTCTACTCTATTCATTCAATATTAAGTTTAAATATTCGTGTGTTTAATGCAGGTATAAATGATGAGGAGTTTCTTTCTTCTTTGTCACCGCAACAGAGACAGTGGTACGTGGAGCGTCATCGCTCTGGCGCATCATCGCGCGTTCCTACTCCATCCGCATCTCCCTCTCTTTCGGAGCATTCGGCGCGCTCCGAAGCTTCGGCGTCGACGAGACGAGCTTCACACTCGTCTAGACACCGGCGCTCTAGTGGTGGCGGTGGCGGTTGTTGTGGGGATTCCGCCGCCGATGCCTCCACACCGCCTCGTGTTCGACGAGGCTCTTTACCCTCCCCTTCTTTGCCCGCCCCCACACCAGCCACAGCATCGCCATCTACGCGAGGTTTTGCGCGGCTGACTGTTCCTAGCAGCTACACACCTCTACCAACTCCGCCAAGAGCCACCCCACTCGACACTCCTCGCTTCGGGGCCGAGACGCCGGTGGAGACACCTGACGTCCATACCCCCATCGACACGCTGCTAGAGACCCCTGCCGGGACACCCAGGTTCACACGTCACCGGCCAGAGGGCTTGCCTTACTCCGTCGACTTCAGCGGCGGAATCATCATGGATGATGACGGCAAGAAGGTGATCTCGCGCATGCGTGGTCTTTGCTCTCAGCTGTTTAGACACTACATACTAAACAAATGGAGTGAAGTACCAAGTGATTAAAAAACAGAGTCATCAGTATACTTCATGATGATTTTCCCGTTCCAACACGGGATCAACGCTTCAATGAAGACCTGATGAAGATTCGAATGCGCGAATACTGCAAACACAAGCGTTCCGAAGTGCAAAAAGCAATCAAGCATGGGTGGAACAGGCCAGATTGGCTGGTCAAAGAAGATTGGAAGAATACGAAGAAAGCAGCGCGCGAGAATCCTGACAAGTGGAAGCAACAAAAGGATGCAGCCAGAGCGCGAGTAGAGGCAGGGAGCTCGCACCACTTGGGGAACGGTGGATGGACATCATTTGAAGCCGATTTTGTATGTGTTTTCATATTGCTCTTTATGTTCGATAGTTTAGGGTTTATGAGTTTTTTAATTCTAACATAATGAAATCTTTGTATGTTTTGACAGTGGTCGATGACAGGACATGATCCCACACCGTACGAGCGCGAGTACGCAGGCAGGAAGGGCTTAAACGCCCTGATGGACATTCTCAATTCTCGCGGCGGCATGGTTAGTATTAGGGTTTACTCTTTTCTATTTTTTGTATTGTTTTATAAATGTCGTTATATGTTTATACTTACTGAAAGCTGTCATATTGTCTTTTTTTGCAGAATCCCACAGATACGCCGCTTGGACGCGATGAGACGTCTGACTAGACGACGTCAGTTTAGCCGTAGCTAGATAGCATTAGTTTAGGGTTTCTCATAGCTTATGTATCATGAGACGAATTTTATACGTCTTTTTGAACCATGTATATTATTACATTTGTCACCGCAGTTCATTTTTCCAATCAATTCTTTATGCTGACGGGAGCAAAGCGAACCCCGAACCCCGAACCCCGACAGCCTCTAAAACACCGGGGACCGAATGGCGCGCCTCGAGCCTGTCATGGTAAAGCAAACAGGGGGGCACCACATAGCTTCAGCGGCTAGGACGCAAACAACACACCACCATAACAAAGTTTTCATCCAAGAGAGATGGATGCTTGGGAGTAATGATGAAGAGGAAAGGGAATGAGATCAAGTGAGAGAGAGAGAGAGAGAGAGAGAGAGAGAGAGAGAGTGAGGGAGGAGGTATAGCGGCTTAGTACTTAGGCACCACAAAAGGATGGCAAATCCGCACACCCTTCACACATACACAAGCTCACTCCAAACACAAGACTAGGTGGCGATTCCGCACACCTCACATGGGCAAAACATTGCAAGAAAACATACTCACAAAACCTCAAGCTTTATTTAGAGAATAAGGCGATGAAATGGGGAGCATAGGGTAGGGGAATGAGAAGGGAGAGCGTGGTAGAGCACATGGCGGATAGGTGGGATGTTGATGGCGAAGACTCGCACGAGGGTTATGGCCATCATCCTTCATTTAGTTTCCCTTCATCTTCCATAGCCCAAGGGTGTAGAGGTCATGCTCAAGACGAGCATGGTGATTGCGGTCATGGTGATGGTGTGGGTGTGTGTGTGTGCACTAGGCACACACAGTGCATAGTGTACTCTTTGGTGATGGTGCGTGTTTAGTGTGATGGTGACCCCTCTTTATATAGGAGAGGAGGGGGGAGAAATTCTAGAATTTAGAAATGAAGAAATCATTATCTACATAGGCCATGTGACTGTGGGCCCCCCTTGTCTGGCTGTGTGTATATGTGCCAGAACAGCAGTCTCATGAGAGAGAGACTAAGAGAGAGAGATGGGTTGATGAAAAAAAGTGAGAGGTGACATGGAGAATAAAGTAATTACAAGAGGGGAGAGAGGGGAGTGTGTTCAGAGGTGAATCTGTGTGCAGATGTGTGTGAACACAAGAAGAATCATGTAACCACCGGGTGGGGATGGGTCTGTGGGCACCTTTTTCAGTGAAACTGAGTGTGTGTGAGTGTGGGGGAGGTTATTTAGCTACAAGGCAAGAGACATGGCGCCCTTTAGAGAGAGAGGGGGATATTTGGGTCATGGGATATGATAGGAGAGAGAAAGAGGGGGTGGGGTATACTATTTTGGAAGATAGGGTAAGTTGCATGTGAGTTAGGGTGCATTATTGGTGAGTTATAATGCATTATTGGTGAGAGGTGGGGTAGCTTGAGGGGAGAGAGAAAGGAGGAAGGACAAGGGTAAGAGAGAGGGGGTTGACCTTTTGAGTGGAGGAGAGGAAAAGGGACACACGGCGGGGCAACAGTGAAGAAAAAGGAGGCAAGGTGGGGATGGGCTACCCCGCAGGCATGAGGTGGCCTATTTTACCTTTCTTATATATTTACATAATCATACTTTATTTTTTTCTTACTTTTTCCAATGCTTTTTTATCACTCCCTCCCTAAGAGGGGGTTTTCATGGGGTGGGGACGAGAGAAGAGGGGTATGGGAGCTTGGCTTGTGAAAAGCCCCCATCATTAGCCCTCTCCTTTTGGCTAGAGGCATTCATGTCTCTAGCTCATCTGTTTGATGATTATCGTCGAAGGTGGTGGATGATGGTGTGTTCTCATCTGGAATGTCAATTGGTGAAGCATGGTCAAATCGAAGAAAATAAGGTTTAAGTCGCCAACCATTTACCCTGGTTTTATGAAGTTTTCCATCAGCCTCCATAAGCTGGTAGCTTCCATTGGCATACTTTTTCCTGATGATGAAAGGGCCTTCCCATCGGAGTAGGAGTTTCTTATCCTTGCGCGTGTCGAAGCGATTGTCGTAGCGGAGCACCAACATTCCTTTCTTCAATTCTTTTTTCCGGAGATGCTCGTTAAAGCTAAGCCATCTATGCTCTGCTTGTGATGCATAATAATTTATTGCTTCTTCTCTGTCCAGCTGCAGTCTTTCCAAGTTGATGATGTGGTCTCTCAAATGAATGTTGGGCTGTTTAAGCTGGCTTGCCATTACTCTGAGACTTTGTAGTTGCACTTCAATGGGCAAGATTGCTTCCTTACCAAATACTAGATGATACGGTGTGAATCCCAAGGATGTACGAAATGAAGTTCTGTAGGCCCATAAAGCTGGTAGTAGATACTTATCCCAGTCTCCAAGATGATTGTTTACCTGCTTGGTAATAGTTTTAGAAACCATTCCATTTACCTTTTCAACTAGGCCATTACATTGAGGGTAATATGGTGAAGAGTGCCTCCTTGTAATGCCCAGTATCTGCATTAATTCTCCTACCAAGTCTGCTCTGAAACCTGGCCCTCTATCAGAGATGATCTCTAAAGGTGTGCCAAACCTACAGCATATGTGCTCGTAGATAAATTTAGCTACCTCTACCGCTGTGATTCTAGTGGTGGCTGTAGCCTCTGCCCATCTAGTCATGTAGTCGACCCCCATGATAATGTAGAATTTTCCTGAGTTGGCCCTAGGTAATGGCCCAATGGCATCGATACCCCATTTTTCAAATGGGCCATATGAGAGAATAGGTGTCTGTGGTTCAGGCATAAGTGACCTAGTGCCGGCCTTTTGACACAACTTACACGTTTTGCACCAATGGTGTACATCACGGTTGAGGCTAGGCCATATGAAGCCTGCCTGCAAGATTTTCCTACTTGTTATGTCTAGGGAAAAGTGACCACCACAAACCCCATCGTGACAACTAGCAATTACTCCCGTGATTTCCTGAGAGAGAGGGACCTTCCTGAGTATTTGGTCCTTACCCTTACAGTACAAACCGTCGTTGATGAGTCGATACTTTGTGGCCCTCCGCGTCAGCCACTGCTTCTGTCCCTTTGTTAAATCTGATGGGCATTCCCCTGTTTCCAAAAAATGCATGATGTCAGGCAAGGCCTCACTTCCTTGAAATAGAGGGAGCTTTAGTTTTATTGCTCCAACCACCACTTCCTGTAGTCTTTCACTTGCTAGGGCATCTACTTCTTGGTTTTGAGCCCTTGGGATATGGTGTATTTGAACTTCTTCAAACTTACCCAACAAGGTTTTTACACCACTTAAGTGAGTCCTTAAACTAGGATTCTTGCATGTCCATGCTCCATTTACTTGCCTTACCAGAAGTAGAGCATCCCCAAATACATTAAGGCGTTGTACACCTTGCGAGACGCACCATTGTAGACCCTTGGTTAGTGCTGCATACTCAGCTTCATTGTTAGAATGTGAATCTAACAATTGGCCCAACGAAAATACCTTTGTCCCTTTGTCATCAAAGACCACTATGCCTGCAGCTGCTTTGTCGGACGCTCGCTTGTAGGCTCCATCAATGTAGAGAGAGTATGCTCCTTCTACCATCGGTGGTACTGGAGGTAATCGGACTTCTCCTTCCTTAGATTGCTTCTCCTTCCCTTCAAAGACTTGGTGGGTCATGAGTCCCCCCAAACTTGCCCTTGTCGTGCTTTCTACCTGTACCGTGTAGTCAAACTCTTGCAGACGAACTAGACATTTAGTAATTCTAGCAGACACATCCATGTGTTGTACAACATAGGGAAATATTTCATCCGTGGTTAGAATCACAAATTGCTTAGGCAGCAAATATGACCTAAACTTTGTAGTTGCAAATCTAAGAGCTAGGACTAAGTGTTCCACATGGGTGAAACCTTTCTCTCCTCCTGTCATCATTCGACTAGAGAAGTAGATTGGCCTCATGAAAGATGTCGTCGTATCCTTTTAGAGTAGCACAGCCCCCAATGATTCATCACCAACACTTGAGGTGACATAGAATTTTTCATCCCACTTAGGTGGTGAGATAGTTGGCAGAGTGGCTAAGACCTCCTTTACCTTGTTGTAGTGATGTTCGCTTTCCTCGTCCCAAGTGAAAGTTGATCTTTGAGTGAGTTGTTGCAGTGGTAGAACAAGTTGTGATAGTAGATGTATGAATCTACTTAAGTACCTCACCTTCTGTAGAAAAGAGACCAGTTGACGTGCGGTCGTTGGTGAAGGTAGGGCTATGAGTGCGGACACCTTACTTGGGTCGGCGTTGATACCTTTTGCTGAAATTTCATGGCCTAGTAGAATGACTTTACTCTCCCCAATGTGGCATTTATCCACATTTAATTGCCCACCTAGGCTCTGCAACTTGGCCAAACCTTCAGTTACCTTTTCTAAATGTGAAATATGGGAGCTATATATACAAAAATCATCAATGAACACTCTTATGGATGTTCCAAAGAACAGTTGAAAAACATATGTGACATATCTTTGGAATGTGGCAGGTGCATTTGTGAGACCAAATGGCATAACCCTGTATGCAAAACAACCCCATGGCGTGATAAAAGTGGTTTTTAGCTGATCTTCCAAGGCTATGCGTATTTGAAAGTATCCAGAATAACCATCACAGACGGTATAGCATTCAAAACCCGCTACTTCATTCAGAATTTCATCCAAGAAAGGGAGAGGAAAGTGGTCTCTCTTTGTAGCTGCATTTAGTGGTTTGTAGTCAACACAGACCCTCCACTTACCATTCTTTTTAGGCGTCACCACTACGGGTGACACCCATTCTGAGTTTTCTACAAGATAGATGAATCCCGCCTCCAGCAGTTTCCTTACCTCGGCCAAGAGTGCCTTTTCTTGTATGACCCCCAATCGTCGTAGCTTTTGCACAACTGGTTTTACCCCTTCCTTCAGCTTAATATGATGTTCCACCACTGTAATGCCTGTGATTCTTTCATAGTTGTCAATGAACAGGTTAGGAAATCCCATCAACATTTGCAAAAAACTATCTTTCTCCTCAAGTGTTAATTTCGTAGACAACATACCCTTCAACCTACTTCCTCCTAGGCGAGGTGATTTGCTCTCCTCTTCATTGGGTTGCCCTTTTGGTGATGGATCACCAGTTGTGCTTACCCTTTGTGGATCTTTCATAATGATACACATCACATCAATGGAACTGTCACTTTCGTTGGTGGATGTGGTCTCCTCCTCAGAACTGGAAGATTCGCTAGTGGTTTCATCTGCCGATGTTTCCAGATTCATTTGCTTCTGCTTGCCAATCCTCATGTCGTAGTAGATTGTCTCCCCTTTCTTACCGGTCATGCGTAGAAGGCCAGTACCCCAGTCCTGTTTTGCCTTCATTGCCATCAACCATGGCCTTCCCAAAATTAGTGGATAGCCCTCCCCCTTAGTAGGCATTACAAAAACATCTACCTCTACCTAGTCCCTGCACATTCCACGAGACGGTCCTCATGGGGAGCGAGAGAGAACAGATGTTGCCGCAGTAGCAAGACAGGCTATCTTCGAGGCTGGCTTGGATGGGGAGTAATCCGCATCCGAGCGTCCTCTAGATAGGCGAGACTGCAGTGAGTGCGTAGCCCAAGCCCAAGCCCAATCAGAGCGAGCCATGCGTAAAGCAACCTCCTCTGTCCAAGAGTCCTCATGAATGTATACATAGCAAGGAAAACACTGCGTATCAACAAAAAAGTACACCACAATGTGCCTACATCCTGCTGAGTCGGGGTGTGTCACCGCAAACTTGGCCAGTGGCCACAAAGTCTGCAGCAAATCTGTAACTCCAAGTTCTCCCATGTGGTGAGAGAACTCGAGAACCTGTGTATGCAACCATCCCACCACTGAGTCGAGGGACCACTCTTTCTCGGTCCTACCACAGAGGGGGAAGGAGAAACCAACTGCCGAGTCTAAGGCCTCTGTCTCCCTAGCGGCGGCGAGGAACAAAGCATGGACCCTGAAGCAGGCTGCCTCATGGTCTGCTGCGGAATCGCTGAGAAAGCGAGTGAACCCGTAATTGAAGAAATCCCAGCGGCGTCGGAGGTCAATGCTCGTCAGACCACGAGGAATAGCTGCAAGGGAAGAGGGGGCCGCAAGAAGGGCTGACCCTCTCTCGCTAGGCGACTCGTGGCAAAGGCGCTACCAAGAGATCTCCTAGCCGTCGGCGAGGGACCAGTCTCTTGAGTCGACTGTGGTACTGAAGCAGGAGGAGGGGGAGAAGGAGTTGGGGGGGGCGGAGGGAAAGAGAAGTGGGGTGGGGCGAGGTGGGGAGGATGAGGAGGAGGGGAACTCTGAAGGTGGGGCAGCTGGCGAGGGTGTAGCGGAGGTGGAGGCTGGCAAAGGGGGCTCCTCCTGTTCAAGAGGACCAAAGTGGTTCCCTGTGGGAACCCAATGCTGCTGAGTAGGCACCTGAGGGCCACTCTGAGTGTCACGTTGTGGTTGTGGCCCCTGGCATCGACGGCCATGGGCCTGCTGCCACCCCTCCTCCGCTGGAGCTCCAGGCTCGAAGGGTGGCTCTGAATCTGTGCGTTGTGCCGCTGGCTGTGGCTGCAGCCCAGCCTTGGCAGGCTGGGGCTGAGGCTGAGGTGCAGGTCATGGCCTCCTCCGTGGATAGGCCTTCGCTAGGTGGCCCATCTATCTACAAATGAAGCTCTGGTTCGGGAGACCTAAGTACTCCACACTCTGTCTAAACCAACCCCCACTCACCCGAGGCAGAAGGATGACCTTCGGGAGCGTGTGGGTATCTCTGACCAAAACTCGAACTGAAGGGATGCGAGCGGCCTTGGCAGCTACTGATGCTGTTGTACGAGGTGTCTCCAGGACAGTCCCGATGGCGGAGCCAATCCTGGAGAGAAGTGGAAGGTACTCCCTCCGTAAACCTGGAAAGCAGACTGAAATGGGGATGTCTGCCTCCTCTACTAGCACATCCGAAGTCGGGTCAGAACCATGTCGCCACTGTCGAAAGTGGGCGCGTGATGCTCGGATGGCCAGTGGACTCATAGCTATGACCTTGGAAGCCATCTCGAAGGTCTTGAACTCGATCTGGTAGTACCCCCGTCCGAGAATCTGGACATCCAAGATCTTGCCCACCTCTACGAGAAGGCGGGCCTGGAGAAGGTCTCGCAGCTCTCCTCTGCTAGGACGAGTGTCGAGAATTTTGCAGATGACCGAAGTCGCCTGCAAACGCTCAACCTCAGCGGCTAGGCTCGCTTGCTCTGTCGGCGATAGAGAAAGTCGAATGGTGGGCTCAGCGGGGTCGGGCGAGGGGGCTTCGGATGAGTCCCTCTATGGTGGAGCTGGAGCCTTCATCTGTGTCTACTGCTGTGACGAAGAAGCAGACGGTGAAGAGACACTGCAATCGAGCACGCCGAACACTGTCCGAAGAAACATTGTTGCAGAGCCAAGTACAGGAACCTTCGGGAATGACGAAGATAGGGGCGTTGGTGTCGAGGCGTAAACCAGCAAGCTGAAAAAACAGCCTACAGGTAGGAGGAAGGCGTAAAGAGAATAGGAGCCGAGGGGGTGAGTCGAAGGGCTGAGGCCAAGGGGCGAGCAGGTGCAGCGATGGCAAAAGGAGCGCGAGGGCAGGAAAATGAGAGGGGTGGTGGGCAAGGCCAGCGAGCGCGAGCAAGGGGGGTGTGGGCGGGCTGGGGCAGCACGGGTGTGCGAGAGCAGGAAATAGGGGCAGTGGGCAGCGCGCGGGGGGTGGAGCAGGGCCTCGCGAGCTACGAGGGGGGAGAGGATGCGATGGCGGGGGGAGTGAGCGCTAGCAGCACCAAGCCCTGATCCTTTTGTCAAAAAAAATATTTTGCCATACTTGAATAGACATTACTGGAACAACCGTATCTACAGGTAGCAAGGGTCCATACTGGGTCTCTGCAGTGTTGTTGTCCTTGTTGCTCTCCTCTCCTTTAGCTTCATCATTCACATCTTCATAGTCATCATTCACATCTTCATCAAGGGTCTCCCCCATGTCTCTTTTTGCCTCATTCAGGGTTTCCTCCAAGGTATTTTCCTCTGCCTCTGTTGGCCTACTTGCATCATCCATAACCTTGTGCTCATCCGTATGCCTGCTTTCCTCATCCATCCTTGACTCATCCATATCAGTTTTCTCATCCCTAGGCCTGCTTTCCTCATCCATATCATTTTGCTCATCCGTAGGCCTGCTTTCCTCATCCACGGTTTCATCCATAGGCTCTTTTGGCTCCTCCACTGGCTTACTTGGCTCTTTCATTGTCTCCTCCATAAGCCCCTCTGGTTGTACACTAGCACCTTCCATATGCTCATTTGACCTTTCTTCATCCTCGGCTCTTTCATCTTCGGCTGATATGACCCCCTTGGCCCGTTGTGATTCCACTGTATCTGATGCAGGGGTTTGTCGTGGTGGCACGTCATGTATTGTCATATCAATTGTGCGGTCATCCAAGCCGCCATCTTCAGGTTCTCTGGGGCTCGACATAGTAAGTAGGTGTTGTATTAGACTTACCTAGTATCTTTGCAAATAATCATGTGTAGTTTTTTAAAGAACTCTGCAAAATTGAAAGCCCACATGGTGAGAATTCTTGTATAAAGAAAACCAAAACTGACTGAATGCATTGCCAAATGGTTACCTTAGTCATGAAAGGTTTTAATGAAAAGTAGCTTTGCAAGACATATTCTACATGGAGAAGACATCTCCAGCCGCAAGAATTTCCATCGATTTGATTTGGGACAGGTACATCTTTGATTGGGACCTTGTATAGTTCATACCTTCCACATAGCTTGCCATAAGCAAGCAACAACCTCTTTATACAACTGCACAAAGCAGTATCAAGATGTTAGCTTGAGGCTTCAAATTTACATGGATATCTATAAGAAACACTTTCTAATACATAACACTTACAGCCTAATTTCAGGGTGGGTTCCTTTTATTGAATTGAACACCCACACTGCTGGTCGGTCAACATCAAGGCATATGAGACTCCAGTGATGGTTGTTCTCATATGGAAAGATGATGACAGTTACTTCCAGCATAGCACAGTGGAGAAACCAACTCTCAAAGGTCCAAGATGGTCTGTTCTTTTGTCTAATAATCACTGACATTTGTGGATCAAGAAGAAACACCTCCGTGTGGGTGTGCGGTGGGAGTTGACTTTTGATCAAGCTGCAGAGAGTATACCTGAGTTAGTAAACCTATGATCTGAGTTTTCAAAGTTAGCAAGATAGTAACACTTACTTAAGACAAGCATATATAATTGTGTCAGAGATATGAGCATCTAGATTCAGTAATAAATTAATGTCTACTTTTTCTAGAGCCAGCTTTCTGGCTCCATCTACAAATGGTATCTCTGCAAGAAAACCATCCTTCATTGAAAGTAGAGTTTCTTTATTGCTTGCGGCTATGGACATGGTCACATTGCATTTTTTTTGCCTCTGGGACTCCACTGCTACTTTTGCTTTCTCCTTAAGCTCTGCTTCCCTCATGTCCTCTGTTTGGCGAGCAACCGTCTCTACCCTTGCCCTTGTATTCACATCATGTGTGACATCTACAACTGTGAGTTGTGGTAATAGCTCAAGGGGGTATAACAAAATTTCCCTCATTTTCTTGTCCCTGTAGACATTGGGGACCAGTATTTTGTCATACCTCCACCTTATCCTTTTAAGTGTCTCACTATCTTTGTCCATTACAGTCACCCTGTGGGCATGGGCTGCTACAATGGTCATGTCACTGAAGTACTCGAGTAGGAAGTCCTCCGCTGCTTCTTGTAG